>NC_068356.1:42630516-42898016 GCF_020536995.1 Dreissena polymorpha | reverse complement strand
GATTCGACGCCTCGAAGTCGTCTCCGCCTCGACCGGAAGTCAGTGAACCACTGCCGCTTCCGATCATGATTGCGAGTCCCGCGATGGCCGTTGGCATTTTCATCTTTATCTGCATCGCGTACAAGTTGCATAAGGCTCAATTGGATGAGCAGGCCAAGCAGGTCGCCATCCGGTTCGCGGCAGGCGCGTGTCCGAGCCCCTGCGTTCCGTGCAGCCCGTGTAGAACGACACAGCGTTTGCTTTCGCCTCCTTCCCCTATGGACATGGACCTATCGTCGCATTTCCCGCGGCGGAAGAGCCTGCGAACAACGACGCCGCCGCCTTCGATGCTGTTGGCACCGCCTCCCCGTGCGAGTGGTAGTAGTCGCGGCTCTCGTTGTTCGAACCTAAGCGCGCTTTCAGACTTTGAAGTCATCAATCACGCTTCACCGCGTCGACATTCCACGTTCTTACTGTGAGCGATGGTACGCAAGATAGACAAGAATGTCTACCATAGTTTACAATCGTCGCAACGGGACCAGTGTGGTGTTATGTACACGTTTATTTATGTAAGATAATTCTTGATTTTATTGAACTTATTTATTTTTTTATATTTTACATGTGCAATAGAAATTATGGTGAATATTTCCTTACGATATGGAACGACATTATTTATCAATATTAGGATTTACGTTGACTTATGGTAAATAGGTAGTAAAAACGTGTTAACGTGCTCTACTCCATGTTCACCATTTACGTGTATTTCATCAATATTTATCAACATAATTACATTAGAAATTGAGAATCACATGTAGGACAGGAATACAAATTATTGTTATGCCTTAGCCATTTAGAATCTTAAATTTCAAAGTTCCGTTATTAAGACGCCTTATTTGTTACTGCCTTTTATATAACTTGATCACGGTATATTTTGTTCATGTTCGACAGGTAATTCCAATCGAGAACAATCAACAGTGTATAAAACTATCACAATTAGTAATTACATAAAGAAACCGGCTTGTACCTTGATAAACAAACTGTTCATAGCCGTTTGAACAGTATTTATAATTTCAATTATTTTTCAAATATAACTGTTTGAGAAGGTCGGTCTGGTTTCAATCATGCAATCTTTGGCTTATAAAATATGGTTTGTGTAGTGTTTGCAACCATTCGGGCATGTATATAGTTATGGATTAACTTTCCTTCTATGACGTAGCTGAATAAGATCCCATTTGAGCTTTCATTGTGGAAAACTACTATTGGACGTATTAATGAATGCGGTCTCTGTAAAATAATAATGAAAATGCAGCTAAAAGCTGTGCTAAAATGCATGAATTAGAGTCGAATGAATCATACACCCAATAAGTTCAATACACACTCTTGTTGGGAATTCATATTTTCTTCTTAATGTTAATGTCAATTTTGATTTAAACGTTTTATACTCAGTTTTATATCCAGTAGGGATAAAGATATACATATTTCATAGTAAAAACACTCTTTTATTCTAATATTTCGCCCAAACGGGCTTTATCAAAGTTTACAAATACGAATTCACTACATAGTTATAACTGTCGTATACACCAATAAAATAAATGTTTTACAACGTCAAATATGACAGGAAATGACGTCATGACGTCGTACTTTACCATGCGATATACAATTGCGCCAAAATACATAATATACATGACATTTCGTTGTATGGTTCTTATACTTGATCAGAAATTCATGCCCATTGTAATTTTCCAAATTGAATTTGATAATAAAAAGTATTACAATAACATCATATTGTTATATCAATAATAATAACTATATTAATGATAACAATAATTACTATAATAATAATATAGATATTTACTGTACCAACCTAAAAATAATATTCACAAAATCAAAATTCCTATTTTGTAGTCAGCACTATTACTATAATATCTTAACACTAATTCTTATTGACTATATTTATCAACATTTAAACAAATTGAAATGATTAATAATTAATTATTTATAATAATTTTAATTCCAATCTTTTAAATGAAGTTAAATTCTAATGTATTGTGTTCATACATATGCACACATATATACGCATTCCTTCACACATGTACATATTCACTCATATACTTGCACATATAATTACAGGTACACAAATAAACACCTACATGCGTACATACATACACATATACATATATATATACACACCCACACATATACTCATATATACACACATACATATCCACCCTCTCACATACTTACGCTCGCATGCACTATTGTTGGAGAATTATGCATTTTGAAAATAGTTATCGTTACTTAAACTGTCAACACGAATCTCGTATTGGCCTACACTATCGCCTATAATTCTGCCATACTAAATCGGAAGCTGCTTTTGTGTTAAGTCCATTTGGAACTTCTGTCTTTAACAATTGAATCCAGTTAAGTTCTTTTATCTTGCGGTAGTAATCCGAATTGTCTCTAATATTTTGTAAAACACATACTCCCATGTCTTCTACACTATGTTGTCCGGAGTTAACATCGCACCAGAGTAAATTGCTACGTTACACATCACATGCGGATTTCTTAAATAAGTGCCTCACGGAAGGAATAGTGCCGAATGGATTTAAATTACAATGGGAACCACAAATAGATATGGATCTGGAAACTCGAGAAAAATGTGCCAAAGTCAAGAAGGATGCATCATTGCGGTTGATTACACTTACTGAAAAGGCTATTACAAGTAAGATAATAGAATTACAAAGCAACAATGTTGATATTCATAATGAAAACTCAAATCATTTACAAAGGAGTCTATATGAACGGAAACAAAACAAATTACAAAAGGCACGTATGCTTAATTTTGACATCAGAGACATTAATAACTCATTAGATGATTTCATTGTGAAAAATGTAGCAGGAGATGGGAATTGTTTTTACAGATGTATTGCTTTAGACATTTATGGATCTGTGGAGAAACATGCATGTATACGAGATAAGATAGTTGACCATATGCACAACAACACCAATCTGTATTCAGTATATATAGATGAGGACATCAACATTCATATAACAAATCAGAGTCATAAAGATGGCAGAATGTCTTCATGGGCTACAGAAGCAGAAATTTATGCAGCGGCTACGGTATATTCAGCTGTTGTACAGATCTACAACGTAACGAACGGTGTAACTCAAATTCTGAATTTCGAACCGGTTACAAAAAGTACAAAAATAAAGCGATATTTTTTCTTGAAAATGGAACATGGACATTTTGATTCATTAAGAGTGAAAAGTAAACAAAAAGTATCACATGACCGAATTGAAGATACGTCTCAGTTTGACTGGTTCGATATGGAACAACTTCCCGAAAAGCCCCAAGTCAAAACAGTATCGCATGATGAAATGGTACGAATTCCGAAACCATCTGAAGTGGAACATGCATGTTTTAAGGACAAAAAGAAGGTTATAAACAAAGACAATCCACACAAAGATACAGACAGAGACTTGGTAACAAAGGATCAGTTTTCAACAATCATAAACTTATCTTCCAGGGATTTAACATTTAATGAAAAAGAAATTCTATCAAAAGGTTTAAAATTCATACCTACAACTAACAAATATGACATCACAAAACTGCAAAGCGATCTCTGTGAGTGGGAAAGACGCATGCGTCTTAAAGAGTATTTCCATGATAAACAAAATGATCAGTAGAAAGATAATATCAAACCATGGATGAAGAAAAAAAGTAGATTTACACCAACACCTGGGAGAGAAAAAAGTCTTGATACATATATTGACGCGGTAAAACGAGAGATACTATATGGACTTAAAGACAGAGTTCAGTCAAATATAAGTGACAAAGAATCAAAGGCCTTACAAAGCTTGCTGAATGATTCAAGTATAATCATTCGACCCGCAGACAAAGGATCAGGAGTTGTGGTCGTTAATACCGAGGACTATATCAAAAATCTGGAGAAGGAAATGAATGAATGTGATTCTTATGAAAAAAACAACGGAAAGTGTAAACATGAAGCAAGCAGGGCGGTTAAAAAGGTAGCAAATAAATTATATAGAGACGGCCTTATTGACCAGGAACTGAAAGATAACTTAATACCAAAACACCCCAAGAAGCAAAGTTAAAAGGAAATCCAAAAATCCATAAAAATAACAATCCATACCGGACAATAGTGAATGGCATTAGGACGGCCACAGAAAACATGGCAGAAGTTGCAGAGAAAGAGTTGAATGAGTTTGTAGAAACAACACCAAGTTATATTAAAGATACAACAGATTTTCTGACAAAACTGCAAGAAATCCCCAATGAAATTCCAGAAAATACAATGCTTTTCTGCTTTGATGTTATCAAACTTTATCCATCCATTCCTAAACAAAAAGGCTTAGAGGCATGTAGAGAAGCACTTGAAACTAGAACAGACAAAACCATCCCTTCAAAAGCAATAGAAGAAATGATAACCACCGTTCTTGACAACAATATTATAACATTCAATGGGACTGAGTATAAACAAAGAAAAGGAGTTGCCATAGGCTCAAAGTTGGGGAGGAATTTTGCATGTGCCTATATGCGTAAATGGGATGAAGAACTAATGAAGAATGAGTTCATACCAATCTTTTACAAAAGATACATCGACGATGGATTTGGATTTTGGACACACGGACTGGAAAAACTTAATGAGTTCCTTATGTTTGCAAACCAGATTGATGAAAGTATTCATGTAGAAATGAGAGTTGGTGGGAAAGAAATAGAATTTCTGGATACTATCGTGAAGATAGAAGATAGGAAAGTAATAACATCTTTATACACAAAACCCTCAGACAAGCACATGTATTTAAACTACAAATCAAGCCATCCAAGAAAAACAAAAGAAGCCATTCCATATAGTCAAGCCATTAGACTGAAAAGAATCTGTTCTAAAGATACAGATTATCAGGTCCATAAGAAAAAATTTAAACACTATCTTCGTAGACGTGGCTATAGCGGAAAGATCATTGACAGGCAATTTGATCGAGCAGACAAGCTGGATAGGGATACTCTTTTGAAACCAAGTGAAGACAAAAAGAAAAACATGAAAAGAGTTCCACTTGTACTTACGTACTCGAAAAAACTACCACGCATACACGATATTGTGAAAAAGCACCTACCTCTACTGCACGAGTCGAATAGAATGAAGGAAGTTTTTAATGAAATGCCTATTGTTGCATACAGACGAGACAAGAACATAGCAGATATATTAGTGCATGAAAAAACCAATCGTACTATGACAAGGGAGGTCAATCCAGTAGAAAGATGCACCAAAAAGTGTGTAGTGTGTGACATGCTAACAAGGGGGTTGCACAACCGTGGAGGGGTGAGTGGAGTGACCATTAGCAAAAGGCAGACCTGTGAAGCATGTAACGTCATCTATGGAATAAACTGTATACAGTGTGGCAAAATAGTTTATGTGGGGGAGACATCACGCTCACTAAAAGAACGATTAAAGGAGCATGAGGCAGATACAAGGCACCACAGAAGCAAACCTGTTGCTGAGCATTTTAACTCCGGACAACATAGTGTAGAAGACATGGGAGTATGTGTTTTACAAAATATTAGAGACAATTCGGATTACTACCGCAAGATAAAAGAACTTAACTGGATTCAATTGTTAAAGACAGAAGTTCCAAATGGACTTAACACAAAAGCAGCTTCCGATTTAGTATGGCAGAATTATAGGCGATAGTGTAGGCCAATACGAGATTCGTGTAGACAGTTTAAGTAACGATAACTATTTTCAAAATGCATAATTCTCCAACAATAGTGCATGCGAGCGTAAGTATGTGAGAGGGTGGATATGTATGTGTGTATATATGAGTATATGTGTGGGTGTGTATATATATATGTATATGTGTATGTATGTACGCATGTAGGTGTTTATTTGTGTACCTGTAATTATATGTGCAAGTATATGAGTGAATATGTACATGTGTGAAGGAATGCGTATATATGTGTGCATATGTATGAACACAATACATTAGAATTTAACTTCATTTAAAAGATTGGAATTAAAATTATTATAAATAATTAATTATTAATCATTTCAATTTGTTTAAATGTTGATAAATATAGTCAATAAGAATTAGTGTTGAGATATTATAGTAATAGTGCTGACTACAAAATAGGAATTTTGATTTTGTGAATATTATTTTTAGGTTGGTACAGTAAATATCTATATTATTATTATAGTAATTATTGTTATCATTAATATAGTTATTATTATTGATATAACAATATGATGTTATTGTAATACTTTTTATTATCACATTCAATTTGGAAAATTACAATGGGCATGAATTTCTGATCAAGTATAAGAACCATACAACGAAATGTCATGTATATTATGTATTTTGGCGCAATTGTATATCGCATGGTAAAGTACGACGTCATGACGTCATTTCCTGTCATATTTGACGTTGTAAAACATTTATTTTATTGGTGTATACGACAGTTATAACTATGTAGTGAATTCGTATTTGTAAACTTTGATAAAGCCCGTTTGGGCGAAATATTAGAATAAAAGAGTGTTTTTACTATGTTAAACGTTTTATTTAGAAGAATTAAGAAATAATATTTTGCTATGATGGTTTGTTGTCGAATAACCCACAGTAAGGAGTATAGATGCGTAGGAATTAAATCACGAGTGCGAAGCACGAGTGATTTGATAACACGCATCTATACTCCTTACTGTGGGTTATTCGACAACAAACCATCATAGAAAAATATTATTTCGATTCTAACACGATTCTGATTGATTTGGTTCAAGCTTTTGGACGTGAACTATATTTTTCAATACTCCGCCCTTCTTAGTACGAAGTTCACTATTTAGTGACGTCATTGAAATGTACAAACATATGGCATCGTTTTCATTCATAAATATTTTGCAAATGACGTCACTTTCATTGAGTACAACAATCGTAGAAACTAAATGACGTCACGTTTATTGATGCTACTGATAAGCTGACATGCCATAAATGTTTTCTTAATTACGTTTCCTAACAAATAACATTCTTTGTAGTCGTGGTTATACCACTTATCACCAAATATACAAATTGTTGTTTCATTACATTTATATACATGCTTGAATCTACATTTATTACATTTGTTTTAGAGCGGGTTATAGCACGTGCATTTTACTGCAATATTTTCTTTATTTATTCGAAGCTAGTTTTGAAACATTAAGCTCCGCCCATAATTTATTGCAGAATAACCCACACTTGATTTCCTTCTTTGTCTATAGAAAAAAAGTCGCGTGCCGTGTAAGAATCATAAATATTATGAAAATCACGGCACTTTCATAGAAAACAACAATCATAGGAACTAAATGACGTCAAGTTTATTGATGCTACTGAAAAGCTGGCATGCTATAAATGTTTTCTTAAGTACGTTTCCTAACAAATAACATTCTTTGTAGGCGTGGTTATGCCACATATCACCATTTATACAATTTGTTGTTTCATTACATTTATATACATGCTACATTTATTACATTTCTTTAATTGCGGGTTTTAGCACGTGCATTTTACTGCAATATGTTATTTGCTTATTCGGAACTATTTTCGAAACATTAAGCTCCACCCATAAGTTATTTAAGAAATAATCGACGGGTAACCGTTGATTATTGAGGTAATAACCAACGGTATGGAGTTCCGATGCGTAGGAATTAAACCACGAGGGCGTAGCCCGAGTGGTTTGATAACAAGCATCGGAACGACATACCGTTGGTTATTACCGCAATAACCAACGCTTACACGTAGATTATTTCGATTCTAACACGATTTCATTAATAAGTTATCCGCGATTTAACGGTTATAAATGAGAATTATATTAACCGAATGTCCTCCAATTTTCCGCGAAAACGCGACGTCACCACAACAATCAAAATCAAATGACGTCGTCTGCAGTCATAAACAGTGTGCGGACAATCAAAGTGACGTCATACTTATATCCGTTGGTATATCGGGGTAATAACCCACGGTAGTTTTCCTTCTTTGTATATAGAAAACCGGTCACGTGCCGTGGTAGAATGTAGAATAACCCACACTTGATTTCCGTCTTTGTCTATAGAAAACAAGTCGCGTGCCGTGTTAGAATACATTTTAAAATTTCTCTAGACTTCTTCAGCATACGTTATTTAAACCTATATGAAAATGTTTATTTAAGAAATAATATTTTTCTATCATGGTTTGTTGTCGAATAACCCACAGTAAGGAGTATAGATGCTTCGCACTCGTGATTTGATAACACGCATCTATACAACTTACTGTGGGTTATTTGACAACTTACCATCATAGAAAAATATTATTTCGATTCTAACACGATTCTAATTAATTTGGTTCAAGATTTAGGACGTGAACTATATTTTTCAATACTCCGCCCTTCTAAGTACAAAGTTCACTATTTAGTGACGTCATTGAATTATACAAACATATGACGTCGTTTTCATTTACAAATATTTTGCAAATGACGTCACTTTCATTGAAAACAACAATCGTAGAAACTTAATGACGTCACGCTTATTGATGCTACTGAAAAGCTGACATGCTATAAATGTTTTCTAAATTACGTTTTCTAACAAACAACATTCTTTGTGGGCGTGGTTATGCCAATGATCACCAAATATACAATTAGTTGTTTCATTACACTTATAAACATGCTACATTTATTACATTTCTTTTAGAGCGGGTTTTAGCACGTGAATTTTACTGCAATATTTTCTTTATTTATTCGGAACTATTTTCGAAACATTAAGCTCCGCCCATACATTTTTGCAGAATAACCCACGCTTGATTTCCTTCTTTGTCTATAGAAAACAAGTCACGTGCCGTGTTAGAATTGTTTTTCTTACATACTTGTATATCACAATTAACACGCATTATTTACATCGAATGGGATCTGATAAATCAAGTAAGGTATTACCTTGGCTCTCTATAATTATATTATGGTATGCAAGTTCAATAATATTTTTATTAAACCATTTTTGTCTTGTTTTATTTTTTTTAAGTAACTGGTCAATTTGAACAAAATTAATTAATCAATAATCAGAGCATTATTGGTGAAACTCGTTATCGTATCTTTAACCAGTATTATCAAAACACAACACAATTTAAAGCCACGCACCTTGAAATGAAATACATGGCGTAGTAAATATAAGTATAAATAAAAAACAAATTTTATCTATGCCAATTACAGTATATCTTGTGGTTAAAAGATAGGAATCGACCTGTTTTTGCGCTTTAAAACAAGCGACCAGGAGGTCACGGGTTCGATCCCCACCGTGGGAGCGTTCTGTAGATCTCCCTCAAAGACACCAAGTACTGGTTCTAGGCCCAGAAAACGGACTCGAGAGCGTCTATATAAGCCCTAGGCTTTCGATGCAATCGAGCTAAAATAAATAGGTTTAAACTAAAACTTAAAAATAATCGCGTTTGTCGAAATGGACGTATACGTCTAGAAATCCTACTTTCGGTTTTAAAAGCGTTACCGTTTGAAAAATAATAAAAAATAAAAAAGTAAAATAAATTACTTGCTCACAGTGCTATCGATTAATTATCTATGCCAATTAGTATATATCTGGTGGTAACAAGGTAGAAATCCGTCTTTTTGAGCTTTAAAACTTAAAAATAATAATGCCGAAATGGACGTATACGTATAGAAAACCTACTTTCGGTTTTTAAATTAAAAAAAAAACAATCTAACTAGGCTATAGATTTAATGACAATTTTGCACACTTTCAAATTGCATTAATATGTATTGATTAACATGTATTTCATTTCAAGGTGCGTGGCGTTAACCAGAAAGTGACGTCATTTAACCACAAGGGGTGTGCAGAGAGTATGTTCACTTCTTGTTCAGGAAATTTGGTAGTTGTATGCATTATCATGAACAAAAATAGTGTATCACCTTAAACGGTTAAATACGATCATAAGTATAGAGTCAAAGAAAAAGTATTGGCCGGTAGTTATTGTAACAATAATGCTACGAACGTTAAAATCATATGTTGCTATTGTGAACGTCGCCAATACGTTGACCGCAAAAAACGAGAATCTGTATTAGTCCTTTCGGCGCGTATATTGTCATTATGGAGTATTGTCGTGTTTGAACCCTTCAAACCCGCAAACCCGCCAGAAAAATACAGGAGACATAAGCCAATATATTCTCACAAATTATTTAAATGTGTGACCTTGCAGTTTAATTGTTAAAGGTCACTGCTCAAGGTTAAATAAGCTTTGTGTTCATTTGCATATGTGACAAATACCTTTATTCCCTGTTGTGACTGGCATATCTATCGTACTATTGTGTTGCCATGCAGGCGCCCTTAAAACTCATCAACTCGCATAACCAATACGGGAGATATCATCAATAATATATGAATGTCATTTTCTGGTAATTTATCGACATAACATATTTGCGGCAGCAATATTCAAATCGAAAATATTTGTAGTCACGCGCAATTGTACAAAAATGCTTAAAATAATTGTATGTATGATATCGTTATTCATTAAAAAAATAACTACACATCGAATCTGTTTTACTAGCTGAAAACACTGTTCTGAGCTGTTACATGTTTCGTCTTTTACATTTGAGCTGCACTCTTGTGAAACCAGTATTTACCAGTCTTAATGCATGTGCGTAAAGTGTTGTCCTAGATTAAAATGTGCAGTACGCACAGGCTAATAAGGGGAGGGGGCATTTTCCACCTTAAAGCGAGATTATACGATTTTTATATGTGTTAAATTGTAATATATTGATAAAATATGTTACAATAACACAAAATATGCAAGAAAAAATATACATTAAAGACGAATTTCATAAAATGCAGCAAAGACAAATTAGCGCCCCGAGCCGATTGTGACGAATATATTTTCCTACAATAACCGAAGCATTCGTCTTTTTATTAGGACCAGAGTTAGTGTTCGGGTGTCGTTTGAATGTATATCGTTGCAGGAATTTAAAATGAACCGTTAAACTAAGCTATGATGCACAACGTACATGTATGCATGATATACATGCTAGCGAATTTGACTGTACAGCCGTTTTCGATTTCAGAATTAAATATCTGGGTTATTTCGCATTTTTTAAGACACATGTTCTTCTGAACTTTTATTTCATTTTATATTGAAATATAATTATAATAAGTTTTTTTTTTTACACATTTTATATAAATTCATTAATATTTGACAAAATCGTAACATCTCGCTTTAACTAGATTCTCGCTAAAATGAGACTTCCGTAAAAAGAAAATTACTATTAAGGTGGAAAGTGTCGTCCCTGATGACACTGTGCGGACTGCATAATTATGAAGAGGAGGAGAAGGAGGACGGTTTCGATGTTGATGATGCTGATATTGATGATGGGCTCCATTTAAATGGTCGCGTTTTTTTAAGGATGATGAAGCCGCATACCATAATATACTGATAGGTTACGCATGCGCAATTAATATCCTTCTATATTACATATAAAATAGTTGACGTTCGATATCAATTTTTACCATAATCAAGCAATGACCCAATATATCATCATACATTATTGGAAAGATAAATGCATAATCTTTTGAAAAAAATGGATGTCATTAAATTCTATACATTGTAACTCAAAATATTTACCTTAGAATAGGCAAACCGGTTTTGACAGCTGTGCAGGCGACCATTTTGGGCTCAAATAGTGTGACCTACTTTCAAAGCCGGTAACCATCAACAGAAAAAGTAGAGCACAAACATGACTTTTTTTCTTATTGCTAACAAAGATACCTTCAAATTGATACCAAAACATTCCACTTGCAATGTATTTTACAAATCCTATGCAGCATGCACTGATCAATGTGTGCTAAGAATCAAACTGGCTGCATGTAACCCTGCAAACAGGAGTTCCGGCTTGGGGTTATGTTACCTTTAAGAGAACCTAACCCCTTCAAATTTGAATTAAAGGCACTTTTCCCACAGGTATAATCTGTTTTGAGAAAGATCACAAAGTTCCGGTACAATGACACACAGATTTATTCATAAAAGTTTCCGTTGAAAGCGCCATGCGTAACAGCGTTTCGCGTCAAGAATTAAGGTAGAAAAGCCAAACTTGGTTTCATCATACATGCAGCACTTAGACTCCATACAAGGCATCACTTTCGATTCTAATAGGCAAAGCTGATGTAACATATGATTTAATAAGTGAAAAAAATCATCAATGGCAATATTTGTGCATCAAAGCAGGTTTTGAACTGGATTCGAACAAACTTTTTTTTGCACATTCTAGGTAAAATCCATATAGAAGCAACATTTCTGATGTCATTTGACCCAACAAAAGGGCTTGCTTGCATGGAAAAACAACACACTTGACTTTCTGACTAAAAAAAAAGTCATCGTCAGACATGAGCTTTAAGTCTTTTGTCACACCTGGACCTATGATTCCTCGGCTAGAGTTCCGTCTCGGACAGGCTCCGGAAAGTGTCAGTCTGGCCCGGGTGCTCAATTCCGTGTAATCTGAGAAAACAAAAAGGCTTTTTGTGCACGTTTACCTTTTACGGTGCCAACTAATGTAAGTTAGATACAATTAGAGTAAGCTTTCAATAGTCTTTGTTGCTTTATTTGCTGCAAATGGTTAATTCACCACGCCGGCATCACACTGTCGGGCACACTGGCAAAGTTATCGCCACAAAATGTGGTTTCGGAGCTGCAGTCAATGTAAAACAACCAATTTTAGTAATTTTGGTGACAAAAGTGTGCCAGGATATCAAAGAAATAATTTTACAATAGATTTAATTGAAAATAACGGCGTACTTACCTGCAAAGACACCGATCCTCTCGACACGACTGGGCGAGTGTTGAGGGCCGTCTCCGAATCAGTCATGCTGTACAGATTTTGATTGCCTGTCACTTCAGCCGGACTTGTAAACCAATTGGACGACAGTTCAGGCAGAGCTTTATACCCATTTTGACAGCGCCTACAAATGCACACTTAGGATTACGCATAATATTGAGGTCACGTAAATACAGATTCCCTGGTGTTTTTCACGCAGGATCTATCACAACAACATTATTCCAGGAAAGAAAGCTTAATATTATTATCATTTTTGTGTTTTCAGCTGAATACTTGATTTTACTTGAACTCAGCAAGATATCCAAACAAGTAAAATAAGGCAAAGTAGTGTTATAATGAGTAGATCTGCCTGACGGGGTCGAAGGCGAAGGCAGATAGCAGTGTCGGTCCAAAATTGGCTGGTATTTTTAACAGTAAAAGGCTAAAAAAGTAAACAATAATCATAAATACAGATGAAATAAAGACATGCATTTGGTTCATTATTGAGATTGATGCAAATTAATGTCAAAATGGCACTGAAAAACAATACCGAGTGTTTAAGTAGTCTTAGAATATGTCTCCGGAACAGGTTTCGAAGTTATTTCCCAGCATTTACCCCCCTTGTGACCCCACGTGCAACAACCCAATTGCAAACAGCCCTAATTTGGGTCAAAATGACATCTGGCAGTTATGTTTTGCAATACAGAGAGTTTTGATGGTCAATTGTCAAAATTCTGGCAGACGACTAACTTGGTCGGATGTGCTTAAAGGTTACGCATGCGCAATTAATTTCCTTCTATATGACATACAAAATAGTTGACGTTCGATATCAATTTTTACCATGATCAAGCAATGACTCACTATATCATCATACATCATTGGAAAGATAAATGCATAATCTTTTGAAAAAATGGATTTCATTAAATTCTATACGTTGTAACAAATATTCACCTTAAAATAGGCAAACCGGTTTTGACAGCTGTGCAGGCGACCATTTTGGGCTAAAATAGTATGACCTACTTTCAAAGCCGGTAACCATCAACAGAAAAAGTAGAGCACAAAACGGCTTTTTTTCTTATTGCTTACAAATATACCTTCAAATTGATACCAAAACATTCCATTTGCAATGTATTTTACAAATCCTATGCAGCAGACACTGAACAATGTGTGCTAAGTATCAAACTGACTGCATGTAACCCTGCAAACAGGAGTTCCGGTTTGGGGTTATGTGACCTGATAATACGTATGATGATTGTGTTGGTGGCGGAGGCTGATGATTATAATAATGATGATAGTGCATGAAAATGTACTTTTCTGTTAAAATAAACGAACGAATATAAGACATTCGACAAGTGTGATTTTGAGATCGAATATATCATTTAAGTGGTACATTTCCACAAGTTGCATAACGGTTCATTTTCACTGTGTTCGGTGAAAAACATACATAACATGTATGTTACTTGCGACACATTATTCAAAAGAGCAAATTTTAAAACGAGACCCACTTACCACCAAATCTATATTAACAATGATTTGGATTCATTTTGGAACCTGCTTAACACTTTGCATGGACGAGTATCACCCTATGAAAAGGTAGCGCTATGTACTGCAAAATGCCAAAAATGTGCCATTGATACAAACCACAAGTGCCAGTTCTTTGCGCCTCGAAGCTTCGATTTTCCAGGTGGTGTCTTAGATGTGATAAGCAATCCCCATACCTCCGAGCGCGTGTTTCAGAAGTGTTGACCGATTAATTAATGTAATTAATATTGTTTCGCATTATCACCGCTTATTAACCACAACGTTTGAGTTTGTTTTCCCTTCTGCATGACTAAAACTATATGTTAATTTAACGATAAACAATAATTAGATCGATTTAAAAAATATGTGATTTGCAAATATCATAAGAAATTTAATGAAGTGATCTCGTAAAAAAATTGATTCAATTTTTAAATTATTGTTATAAATACAATTATAATATCTTTTTTTTTCTATAGAGAACCAATACAGAACATGAACCGCGTATTCAAATGTTCGTGATCATACTTCATTTTGTAAACCATTAAGTAATCTAAATTATCTCATACAAAGAAAGCGTACGTGGTTGTAATCAGCCTTGACAATAACCAGATAACGCGGGTCGACAAATCTTACGTACAAGTCGACGGGATGTAACAGTTTCAGAAACGTCATGATCGGCTTTACATGCTGGTGCTCAATTAATGAATGGGGTATCGGAATCTCTCCTTCAATGATAAAGATAGCGTATCAGAATATTTCATCAACTTCTATAGAATGGTTATCGGCAATTATCCTTTTCGTGTATTGATGGGGTATCGGCATCTTTTCTTCACTAGTATGTCTGGGATGTCGGTGTCTTTACTTCAATAGTATGGATGAGAAATCGGTATCGTAATTTCACTAGTATGGCTGGGATATCGGTATATTTCCTTCACTAGTATTGATGGGGTATCAACATCTTTCCTTCACTAGTATGGATTAGGTATCGCCATCTTTTCTCCATAAGTATAAATGGGGTTTCGTCATCTTTGATTAACAAGTATAATTGTTGTATCGTATTCTTTTCTTTATCAGTGGATTGGGTATCGGTATCTTTCCTTCATGGATGGGTGATCGGATTCTTTCCTTCACTTGTATAGATAAAGAACCGGCATATTTCCTTCACAAGTATAGATGAAATACCAGCATATTGCCTTCACTAGTATAGATGAGAACCAGCATATTTCCTTCACTAGTATAGATTGAGATCCAGCATATTTCCTTCACTAGTATATACGGAAAAACAGCATATTGCCTTCACCAGTTTATATGGAGAACCAGCATATTTCCTTCACTAGTATATATGGAAAACCAGCATATTTCCTTCACTAGTATAGATGGAGAACCAACATATTCACTTCACCAGTATAGATGGAGTACCAGCATATTTCCTTCACTAGTTTATATGGAGAACCTGCATATTTCTTTTACAAGTATAGATGGAGTAAAGCATATTTTCTTCACAAGTATAGATTGTGTACCAGCATATGTTCTTCATTAGTATAAATGGAGTACCAGCATATTTCTCCACTAGCATATATGGAGAACCAGCACATTTACTTCACTAGTATAGTTGGGCATAAGCAACGATCCTTTACAAGTATGTCAGCATCTATCCTTCAATAGCATGGATGGAGTATCGTCGTTTTTACTTCAATAGTTTAGATGTGGTATTGAAATCTTGCCTTTATATCTTAATGAAGCAAAACCCTTTGTGCAAGAAAGAGATCGAGAAACAACAAGTAAACGCCACAATGCATCACTTGCGTAATTCATAACTATCAGAAATTCATGAGGCCACGCTGTTCGTTTATTTGTCTGGAGAGTCTCTCCAGAAGCCATGAGCTTTCTAGAAACTATACAGATTAACATTAACATCATATCAGGCCAGAGCAATATAAACTTTTTGTTGAGATAATGAAAGCGGACGATGCAGCGTTTGATAACAAACGTATCAAGTTTGTGGGAGCAGTGGTCTAATGGTAGGACGCTGGCTTAGGGATCGAGAGGTCCCGGGCTCGAATCCCGCCCTGACCGCTGGAATTTCCTTGATCAAGAAATTTATCCCACAACAGCTCCTCTCCACCTAGGTGTACAAATGGGTACCTACGAGGGAAATAAGCCAATGTGCCGTGTCTGCATACTGCGCCAAGATGTTAACGGTCGACTTATGACCCAGTGATCAGGGAAAAACTGTAAAGCGCCTTTGAACGCACATCTCGAGTATGAAAAGGGCGCTATATAAATGTGGTATAAAAAAACAAAAACAAAACAATTTAGGATATGTCGTATCCGCATGTTTGTTTCAACGGTTACGTTCTACATGAAAGGAAATGTATAAAGCAGCTCTCATTATTTATTTATATCCTTATTCAGTTGGGATTCCAACGACATCTCGGCTTTAATTAAATCACAATGTGTGACACATGGGATAATGCCTTTTACGTTCTTGATTATGATTAAAGTTGTGTTGTTTAGATGATTGGTTTAATAATGTTACTGTTGTTTTTTGTTGCTATTGTTGCTGGTGTGGTTATTATTGTTGATGTTGTTATTTTTGTTGTTCTTGTTACTATTGTTGTTGTTGTTGTTGTTTATGATGATGATAATTATGATCACAATGATTATAAGAATGATGATATATTAAGTCAATGATGTTTAATGAGTTAATGACACCAATAAATACATGGTTGGATGTAACTAATTACCCCTTGCTAGCATATTTGGCGGATCTGTAAGCTGAATTTATATACAGCATACGGATGTATCAAAATCACTCAGTTGTCCATGGTCACGTTAATAGCAAAAAATAAATCTTACATACATTATCCCCCCATGTACTTAATAATATTTATGCCTACCCTAACGTTAATTGTGGCTATAAATAAAAGAAAAATTTAAGATATCTTCAAACTTACTAGCATTTCGTGTTTCAATATACTCAATATAACATGTAAAAACATTTCTCTTTTTTACTTCGTAATTGTTTGCAACGTAATGTGTTCCTACATCAAAAGTTATATTCAGATCAAATCTAGAATATACCAGTTTGAAACATTTTCCACTACATAGACCATGAAAGAATTCTGCTTAATCATATCATGTTCATAGGATATTGTTTTATATTATTTGGATCCAATCCATGTACGGGTTGTCATTCCATAGTTTATTTCTAATCTAGAACATACAACAATATAGTTATTTAAAATCAAAGTACTGACAGTACTGGTGTGACGATGCTTTTGCAGAGGATTGATATAAAAGCATCTATTTAAGTTTATCTACATAACCACAATTGTGTATGTGGGTACGAAAATTTTGCCAAAACAAATTAAGTACCTAAAAAGATTTGGTTACGAAAAAAAATTTAGTGGGAAAAAAATTGGGTACGAAAAAAAATGTGGTTACGAGCAAAAATTTGGGTACAAAAAAAATTGGGTACGAACAAAATTGGGTACGAAAAATGTAGGGTACGAAAAAAAAATGGGGGTACGGAGAAGTAGTAACCGTGGGGAACTTGATCCTTTCAGCGAAACTGGGAGGCGGGTTACATTCTCGATCAAATATAACAAGAAATATCTTTAAAAAGGTATTCGACGTGTATTTTCTATACCACTAATCTTAACAAGAGGGCCAAGATGGCCCTAGTTCGCTCACCTGAGAGGAGTCGGTTCATTCAATGTTTCCCAAATGTCAAACTTGACCAAGATATTGTCCAGACAAACATCCTGGTCAAGTTTCATCATTATTTCATCTGCAAGTCATGATCAATGTACCTATGAAGTTTCATGATCCTAGGCGTAAGCATTCTTGAGTTATCATCCGGAAACCATTTTTCTAAGTTGAGTCACCGTGACCTAGACAGCCATTGTGTGAATACGTTTTTTTGAAATGTGACCGTGACCTTTAACCTAGTGACCTGATCATCAATAGGGGTCATCTGCGAGTCATGATCAATGCACCTATGAAGTTTCATGATCCTAGGTAAAAGCGTTCTTGAGTTATCATCTGGAAACCATTTTACTATTTCGGGTCACCGTGACCTTTACCTTTAAACTAGTGACCTGAAAATCAATAGGGGTCATCGACGAGTCATGATCAATGTACCTATGAAGTATCATGATCCTAGGCCTAAGCGTTCTTGAGTCATCGTCTGGAAACCATTTTACTATTTCGGATCATCGTGACCTTTACCTTTGACCTAGTGACCTGATAATCAATAGGGGTCATTTGCGAGTCATGATCAATGTACCTATAAAGTTTCATGATCCTAGGCATAAGCGTGACCTTGACCTTTGACCTAGTGACCTGAAAATCATTAGGGGTCATTTGCGAGTCATGATCAATGTACCTATGAAGTTTGATGATCCTTGGCATAAGCGCTATTGAGTTATCATCCGGAAACCATCTGGTGGACGGACGGGCCGACATGAGGAAAACAATATACCCCCTTTTCTTCGAAAGGGGGGGGGGCATAATGAGAAAACTGCCCCCCTCTCAGCAACCATGTTATTCAACTGACCCAAACCATTTTTGAACTCAACACTCGTATCAAGGAAACAAATGTTCTGAGCAAATTTCATGAAAATTGGGTCAAAAATGTGACTTCTACTGTGTTCACATGTTTTCACAATATACATTTTCAAACTCGTCCTAGATATAAATAAAACCAATGTTTTGACCAACTTTAATGATGATTGGGCAAAAATTGTGACTTCTAGAGTGTTTACAAGGTTTCTCTATAGCCAAATAGGGAAAACTGCCACTATATACATATAGAGAAAAATGCCCCGCCCACTGGCGGCCATGTTTTTTCACCGATCTCGACCATTTTCGAACTCGTCCGAGACATCCATTGAACCAATGTTTTGACCAGCTTTCATGATGATTGGGCAAATTGTGACTTCTAGAGTGTTTTCAAGGATTCTCTATAGCCAAATAAGGAAAACTGCCCCGCCCACTGGAGGTCATGTTTTTCAACGGATCAAAACCACTTTTAAACACAACCAAGATATCATTAAGACAAACATTTTTACAAAGTAACATGAAGATTGGGCATGAAATGTGACTTCTACAGTGTTTACAAGGTTTTTCTTTTTTTGACCTACTGACCTAGTTTTGACCCGACACAACCCAGTTTCGAACTCGGCCGAGATTTCATTGGGACAAAGCTTCTGACCAAGTTTCATGAAGATGGGACAAGAAATGTGGCCTCTATAGTGTTAACGAGCAAATGTTTACGGACGGACGGACGGACATACGACGGACAAAGACCGATCACAAAAGCTCACCTGAGCAATCAGGTGAGCTTAAAAAAACTGTCTGTTACAGTAAAACGTTTGTGGGTTATAACATTACGTTTCAGCATATAAATTCAAAACTTGACATGCTCTTTAATTACACCATGCTCGTTAATTTCACATGTTTATCATACCAAACTTTATATTTCGTTGTTTCCTTTCCTAAGTTAATGATGCTATGCGTACGGGCGTGATTTCACAATCCCATGTGCATGAACGTATACTTTTTCTCTTTTGAATATTGTTCTTTTTCTCTAATTCAATAAGCTTGGGCATGTTTGTTCGTGAAGTACGGCAATAATTTCATGATGATTCCCGATAGAAAGTGGGTATGAGCACATAGTCGTAAGAGCACTTGAATACGTGAGTTCGCCCATGAACACATGGTAAGGTTAACTAAATCTCCGCAATATCCAACAAACGAATGAATTGTCAAACATATACTATGTGCACTGATGAGGTTCTGTAATTTATGTTTGAAAAAATAATTAAATATGCACGCAGAAGAGCGAGTATCACAGATATGATACGGCTATTATGCTGTTTATATACCATAGTCGCTACAACGTTTACAAATGGCAGGTTTGAAATCATTCGTTTTCTTTACACTCATGATCGCGTTGACAATAACAACAATAAGACGTTTTTCTATAAAGATTGGTTTGAACGAAGCATAAAATATGTCGACCAATTATATGACTACAGAATTAAGGATTTCTACTCTTTTGATAATATATGCTACATATACGGAATACCTTCAAATAATTTTCTGAAATACTACACACTAATCAAAAGCATACCCATACATGTTAAATCTGAAATCAATACAAATAATACACCATGTACTCAAACAACATTTGAAGAAAACATACTTGGAAGAAAAAACCAAACAAATAAAATATTTTACACACTACAAATTAAAAACCCTACAGAAAACTCCAAAATCCAAAATAAATGGCAAGTCCTTTTTGGAGAAAATGAACTTAATTGGAAACACATATTTACCATGCCATATAAAGCAACTATTGAAAGCACACTGAGAAATTTTCAATATAAATACATCCATAGAATTATAGCTACAAATAAATATCTCTTTAAATGCAAATTATCTAACTCAAATCTGTGTGACTTCTGCAGTGAAAACATTGAAACTATAGAACATCTTTTCTGGGAGTGCAAACACATCCAGCCTATTTGGAATCAATTAATATCTTTTCTTGAACAACATCAACTAAACGTTAAACTATCTTTCTTAAATGTAAGTTTCGGAATTAACTCATTGAAATCAATAGACTGTAATAATATTGTGAATTTTATGGTTATATTGATGGAATATTTTATCTTAAACATGAAGTACAAAAAACAAGTACCAAATTTTAATTGTTTTGTCCATAGTCTTAAACTAAAAATCCAGATTGAGAAAGAAATAGCCCTCAGAAATGACACATTACAAATCTTTGAACAAAAATGGAATCGGATTAAATTCTCATAATGTTTTGTCCACTTATATACATTTCACTCTAATGCTAGTTTATCTCTCTAAAATAGTTTTGTTTATTTTTTTTTATTGTTATTTTTTTTTCAATCTGACAAGACCATTGTGAATATACAACAAAACACACAAGCCCAGTATGCTTTCTTCCGCCTTTACACAACTTATCATTTTTCATAACTATTCCTCTGTTGTTCTTTTCTTTTCTCTCTAAAAAAATATATATTATATTAGCATATCTTGTATAACATGTCTGAACTTTATTGCTTTGTACAATCACTATGTTGTATGATCATATACATGTTTACATTGTATGTATGATATTGAATAAAAAAAAAATGATCGCGTTGAAAGTTAATTATACACGTTTTAATTCGCAATGTATTTACTGAATCACGACAAATGTCAAATACAATACAGAAAATGCATAGTTGTTTCATTGATCTATAAACATATAATGGATTGAATATAACTGATTTAAAATAAACGTTTTCAAACTATTATTAAATCTTTTCCCAGAATATGCTGTCCTATTTATAGCTGAGCTTCCTATACATTTATCAATGATAATCAACGAGGTATGCCGATTAGAAAAATCGAGCTATCTCAATCGGACTGGCTCGGTCTTTTACATAGGTTGCCATTGTGAAGAATTTTTTCATGATCTGATAACTTAGACGATGCTTCGCAGCATCCTCAAAAAGTAGAGTATTCTTGAGGGAAAATATATGCCATCTAATAAGACAGATGTATCAAAAGTAAATTGAGAAGTCGCTATGTTCAGTGTCTGTTCCTGGAAATGACTTACAATTGTGTATGTTTATTACAATATTTATCTTTATGAATCATTCAGAAAGTGTTGGGACACAACATACGCATTGCATTTCATGTTTTAAATATCTAGTTATCCATGCATAACATTGCAAAAGATGAATTTGGTTGTTACCTTAATGTCATAATATCCGGTAAACACGAACATATCAGTTTCGATTTTGCAAGTTTACAAAGTTACGTTTTAGTACATGCATGTACACATTAACTTTATCATTAACGTCTGTGCTAAAACTTTTTAATAAACATACAGACCAGTTAATATTTTGTCCATTGTTTCATTTTTTTAGAGAGAGCTGTATTCAACCAGTTGTGTGGGAATCATTTTTAGTGAAGCACGGTCTGTTGTATGAGTATCAGAGTGGCCTCAGCGGGAAATACTCCACTGACTCCTGTCTTATTCACCTGTCCGATTATATACGTAGACAAACCTCTAAGGGCTTGTTTACTGGTATGATTATGTTGGATCTACAGAAGGCCTTCGACACTGTAGATCATGACATACTGTGTCGAAAGCCTCGTTCGATGGGAGTGGAGTCTGTGGAGTGGTTTCGCTCTTACCTAACTGATAGGACGCAGTCTGTACATGTTAATACCGCTAAATCGGTTTTCGAATCGGTTGTGTGTGGAGTTCCCCAAGGAAGTATACTGGGTCCTCTCTTGTTTTTGCCATTAATGATATGAAAACAAGTATATCATCCAACTGTAAATTAAAACTCTATGCTGATGATAGCGCAATTGTATATTCACATAAAGATCCTTGTACCATCAGTCAAGTTTTAGGCCAAAAGCTCGAGTCCTGTAGTAAGTGGTTAACAGACAATAAGCTATACGTCCATCTAGGTTAAACAGAGTGTATACTTTTTTGTTCGAAACGTAAACTCACTAAGGTGGACAATTTTCATATACAATGTAATGATCATGTTATAACATCTCAGACGCATGTAAAATATCTTGGTTCGATTTCGGATGCCGATTTGTGTGGTACTTTTATGTTAATAATATCGTCAAGAAGTTTAACTCGGGACTTAAATTTTTATATAGACAAAGTGCTTTTTAAAATAAAAGTTTTGAAAGAAGCTGATGTAATTATTTAATACAATGCCATTTAGATTATGCATCCTCTTCGTGACATTGTGGGCTCACGAAACAGCTCAAGCCAGAGCTCCAGATAAGATGCGTATCTGCGTATTTACGCATTGAAATATAAAAAAGCTATACAAATCGGCCTAGTACGTTACATTACACAATACAAATCTTGGTATGTATTTTTGATCGATTAAAGTGCGTAACCGGTTAAACAATTAATCCAGTTTAGTGTTTAGTGTAAGTTCACCTTTGAATCAAAAGTAAGTCAATCAAAAGAACCATACAATCAGAATGGCGGCCCATCATGTTCGAGGTTCGAAAAAGGGACGTTTAAAGTGAACAGCGGCCCCTGCAGGAAGTAACTGTATATTACAATATGCCAATAGAGATAAATCAATCTTATGATGCTTCTAGAATTGTTAAAATAATTTTAAGAGATCTCATTGTTGAAGATGTTTAAAATTAACTTATAAAGACCACAGTCAGCGTGACTTTATTTTCAATTGCACAAACAGTGCCATAACTTAGTTTAATTGCGAAATGACGTTTGTGGTGTACTACATTAATACTGTTTGCAAGAAAACCCCAAATCAAGACAGAGATAAGACACATGTAAGTTCAATATTTTAAAGAAAGTATGTTCATATTATCATTAAAATGTATTATGTTTGCATTTATTAATAACAAATAATAATATTTCAAGAAAAACGCCATGTACTATGTCAGTTTTCTATGGAAATTGAAAATACCCCTCAATATTCCTAAATACCCTTAATGGCTGAAACAAAGGAGTAAAATACCATTTAACAAGAATAATACGGGGTAAAATACCCTTTAAACTAAATTCTTATCTGGAGCTCTGGCTCAAGCACAAGCCACAAATAGTCCAACATAAAATTTTTCGTTTTATTAACAATGCCCATTTTAGAACATCACTTGGTGTATCGAATTTTGAAGATCTTGGTTTATTGAACGTTGAGCAAAGATGCAAGCAACTTCGACTAAACCATATCCATAAGATTTTCTACAATAAATGTCCAAGCTATATGAAAGACAATTTTGTCAAATGTACATATGTCCATAAGTATTGGAATAGATCAAGATTTAATTTGTATGTACCTCAAGTTGATGGCTTTACTAGTTTTTCATCTACTATATTGGTATTAAGGATTGGAATTCATTACCTAGCATTATAAAGTCCATCAAATCGAAACATTTACTTTTAAGAAACTTGTTGACAAAAATCTATTTAATGGAATGAAGGTGGACGAGAATTCCATGAATTTTTACTTTTAGACTTGTTTTATTTTATGAAATTCCTTATTTTTATGTTAATTTGATTGTGTCTGTGTATTATCATATCATCTTTCGAAAGATTCACTTAATATGTAAAAGAAATAATTTGTAAGATAATGTCGATTTTATATTAAGAAATGAAAAAACTATATATTTATAGTCACTTATAAGATCTGTTTGACAAAATCAAGGGACCCCGTCGGATATAAGCTTATTCATGTTAACATGTCTAGGCTTTACGGGTTATCCTGTGTATACATCATGTCGTAATATTAGTTAGATCTATGATAAATGGCACCATTCACATTTGAAGTTAGAATGTTAGTTATGTGACGATTTGGGCCGGTATTTTATCCTTTAGGTTCATTATTCTTTGAGTACATTCATATTGTTTACATCAAAACGAAAGTACGTTTCCCTTTGGCAAATCGTTAACTTTTCGGTAAATTCCACGCACATAGGATGTGCATTTAAGATTGATCATTGTATTTTCATGTACATAATTTAATTATTTAATAATATAAGTCGGTTACAAACATGCACAATATGTTTTTGCAGGATATAGTAGTAGTATAATACAGTTACTGCTTGAAACGGTAGGGATGTGTTTTAATGAAATAGTAGGGTTGTGTCTTTAACTCATACCTTTGTCCGGCTGACAGGTTTTTATTGGTGATATAAGACGGTGCACGATTCTGGTCTCGTCGGTCAGCCTGAGTCTGTCAAGCTACTGATTGTCTTCCTTGCATAACGCAGAGGGGGGACATTGATTGTCTTCCTTGCGTAACGCAGAGGGGAGACACTGCAGACTCTTTGGTATAAGTGCAAGTCGACCCAAGTTAACCCAAGTCGACCCAATTCAACCCAAGTCGACCCAAGTCAACCCGAGTCGACCCAAGTCGACCCAAGTCGACCCAGGTCAACCCAAGTCGACCCAAGTCAACCCGAGTCGACCCAAGTCGACCCAAGTCGACCCAAGTCAACCCAAGTCGACCCAAGTCAACCCGAGTCGACCCAAGTCAACCCAAGACACCCTAGGTGACCCAAGTGATCAAAGCAATCCAAGTCGCACAGGGCATACGGAACCGGCTTGTATAGAGGCAAATTATATTACTAGTATTTGTTTATGAAATCACACGGCTAAGGAAAGCCAGAGGAAAAGCCTTTATATATATATATCCCGAAGGAACGGTAGACACGTTACAGTTATATCGTAGTATTTGTATTTAATATATAGAGAATAATAGGTTGGTGACGTGGATGGAGAATGGTTATCTGGCAAGTCGGAGGAAGTTATCGGGTGAGCTGAAGGCGAACCCGATAAGATCCTCCGACGAGCCAGATAACCATTCTCCATTCACGTCACCAACCTTTTATTCTATTCATCCTGTCACATTTACAACATTCGTTGAAATGTTTCTAAAATATATAGTTTTCCAGTATTTTGTGTTTAAATATTTAATATGGGAAAAAACACACCGCAGCAAAAACATTGTGACGTCACGTCATGCAAAACGCTTAGGCTAGCTTCCGTCTTGTTAAACAACACAGAAATCGAGTCAATCGTTATTAATTCAATACACAAAGACGAAAGTATGCTGTTAAAATAATAATTTTGAAACAAACAGTACTTTACACGTATGTTATAATTGTTTTCATTGAAAACAAGTATTTTTTATAAATAGAAAATAGTACAGGCGTGCGCATGCGCGGACAGCAACTGACGGATATTCGAGGTCACGTGGTCATTAAGCCTAATATCTTTCGGGATATTAGGTTACCTGGTTATCGGGCTGATTTAAAGGCATGTGACAGGATAAGTTACGATATTGTATTGCATTGATTATATCGAACAGAAAATTGCTTGACATGTATTCACAAATAAAACTCACTTATTGGCATAGCCCTTGACTAAATTATCAAAGCATTGCGTGTTTGATCCCCTTCCTGCCACATAACTTGTGTAGGGACTGGCTTTGAAATCCTTTATACCGCTCTTCCCTCTTATCTCAGAATAAAGAAAGGCAGTTGTCAGTAACTGACATAAATATGTGAATTTAGTACCGAGAAACTATAAAACCTGGAAAATTGTATATTACTGAACGTTTAGTTAAACATATATATTTATTTTTGGCAAGTACAATATATGAAAATACACAATACAATAGTTATTATAAAAGGATTGAAACGGAAGAAATAATTCTTATAGAGTTTCTCTCCTTGCGATGATATTTACACATAATTGGCAGTGTATTAGGAATAATACAGCTTAGTTTATGCTAGACATAGGAAATATTAGTGGCAAGTGTACAAAGGTTTTAAAAGAAAAATAAATAAGAGTAATAAGGAAAAAAAGAAGGAAAAACATAAGGAAAACAACAAAGAAAATGAGGAGGAAGGATTGAAGATACAAGGACTTGGATACAATAAGGAAAATGAGGAGGAAGGATTGAAGATGCAAGGACTTGGATACAATAAGGAAAATGAGGAGGAAGGATTGAAGATGCAAGGACTTGGATACAATAAGGAAAATGAGGACGAAGGATTGAAGATGCAAGGACTTGGATACAATAAGGAAATGAGGACGAAGGATTGTAGATGCGAGGACATGGATTTGGAACAACAACAACTAACCATAACCGGATTGTAAGTAGAATCGTCGGGATTCTTTTATAAATTGTTGAACATGTAGAAAAATGTCCGAGTTTTCAATATCGGTAAGATGTGTATTGCCGAAAAGTAGATTACCAAGCTCAACATCGCTGATTAAGCTTGAGATACTGTTCATTAATGTAGTACGTATTGCGTTAAAGTTAGGACATACGAAGAAGAAGTGGTAATTGGATTCAATATCTCCACAGGAACATAGTGGGGATTCGATGATGTTTTTCGCGTAAAGGTGTTCATTAAGCGCACTTGATTTAGTCCTTAACCGCGTATGAAGTATTTGGAGATAACGTTTCCCTATATAAAAGTACGATTATGTTTAAATCAAACTTCTTTTAAGCTTTGATTTAAATATATTCAACGATTCACTACTTTTTACTTCTTCTGGTAGTATATTCCATTTTCGAATAACTGCTGGTAGAAAGGAATTATAATTAATGGTTGATCTTGATTCGGATATGCGTAAAGCATTTGCATTACGGAGATTATATCTAGTAGCAGCTCCGACATGTTGAGGTACCAGGTCGGTCAAGTACTGAGGGTGACGGAATTTTGCATTTTGTAAAAAAGTATTAGTTGATGTTTGTTGCGTCGATCTTGAAGCGGTTCCCAGTTAATTTCTTTTTGCGAATCGTTTAAGGATACTAATTTGGATGCCCCACATGCGATGCGCGCTGCTTCGGTTTGAATTTTGTCAAGTTCATGTTTTTCTGCTTGAGTACAATTATCCCGTATTACGTCTGAATATTCTATCAGCGGTCGGATAAATGACGTATAAATTATTTCGAGTGATTTACGGTCAAGTTTAAATCTCAATTTACGCATAATATTGATTCGACTCCATGCTTTATCTGATATATATTTAATATGGATGTGCCACTTACAATCGTTAGAAAGGAAAACTCCTCGATGCTTATGAGAGATTACTTTCGGTATTGGCGTTGACAACATTGTGAAATTATAGGTATTCGGATGTTGCTTTCTGGAAAATGTAAGTGATTCAGATTTGGAGGGATTAAATAAGACATGCCATTTTAAGGCCCAGTCAGATATTCGGTTGATATCGTTATGCAAAATTGCATTTGACGTGTATGGGTCATCTATGATAAAATATAGGGATGTGTCGTCGGCAAATAGACGAATGTTACTTTGGATATCGTTTACAATATCATTTGTGAATATTAGAAATAAAAGGGGCCCTAATATAGAGCCCTGTGGAACACCGACCTCTAGTGAAGCCCAATTTGAAACTGCGCCTTGAAGTACTACGCGTTGACGTCTTCCATTAAGATAGTTTGTAAAACAAGATTGTAACTTTCCACGGATGCCAATATTATTCAGTTTATGTAAAAGACCCAGGTGCCAGACTTTATCAAACGCTTTACTAATGTCAAAAAATACAGCTTTTACTTCTAATCCATTGTCGAGGGCTTTGCAAAACGTATCGTAAATATAGGTTAGTTGGTTTGTGGTTTAATCGCCTGGCAGAAAGCCAGAATAAAATGAGATCAGAATTTTGTTGCTAATAAGGTTATTGTACACGTGTTTAAATATTATTTTTTCAAACACTTTTTCCATTGTATAAAGCAATGATATAGGACGGTAGTTAATCGCTAATTTAGGGTCACCTTTTTTTAAAACTGCACTGACGTTCGCTTCTTTCCAACAGCTTGGCATTATACATTTGTCGAGTGAAAAAATAAAAAAGTCACATAAAGAGGGGGACAATTTGTGTCTACATTCTTTCAACATACGGTTACTTATACCGTCAGGTCCTGATGCTTTGTCTACCGAGAGAGTTTTGAGAATATCGTGAACATCAGTAGGAGTGATAATGAAGGACTCTAGCAAGTTAGAAATTGGAACATAAGTAAGATCCGGTAAGTTTTCGTTATCATTGTCAATTTTGATTGACTTTGAAAGAAATTGTTAAGAATGTTCGCCTTTTCAACGCAATCAGTTACAATCGAATCGTCAGCGGGATTTATGAGAGCAGACATAGAGTTATTATAAGGTTTATTGATAAATGGCTTAAGAGTTATCCACCAGTCCTTAGCTGTGTGGTTATTTTGTTTGAGTTTTTCGTATAGGCTGTCGTATTAATGATCTTTCGCTTGTCTAATTAATGATGTGGTCTGGTTTCGAAGCTTACGGAATTTCGACCAATAATATATACTGTGTTTACATTTCGCGTGTTTGTAAGCTCGTTTACGTTTTCTTATCATACGACGTATATGTATATTGAGCCAAGGGGCGTCACGCGGTTTGATCTTTATTAGCCGGTGAGGAATTCAAAGTTTAGCATTACGAATGATAGTATCAGTGGTATTAGTGCTATTCTGTCAACATCAATACTTGCAATTGATTCCCAGTTAAATGTAGAGAAAGTTTCGCGTAACAAATCGTAGTTACCGTCCTCATATTTCCATATAAGACGCTCGTATATTTTCGCTTTTGGCTTGTTATATTTGAATAGACCAAAAATAGGGCAATGGTAGCGATACTGTTGATCAAGAAAAGGATCACCGACACCTGATAATACCAAGCTGTTTGGGTTACTAAGAAGCAACAAGTCAAGGATTGCCGAGGACCTTTCTGTGAAATGCGTTGGTTCGTCAATAACTTGGACAAGGCTGTACTCAAGGCACCAAGAATCAAGTTTTCTTGCTAATGTAGGTATATTGTTATTCATGTTAAAATCACCCGTTATTATAATATCTGATATACCGGTGTCAATTGCTAAACCAATAGAGTCATCAATTAGTTTAGTGTAAGACGCATTTGCATTTGGTGTTCTATAATATAACCCAAATAAGACACGCTTTTTACCCTGCAAGTGTAGTTCAATTCAAATGCATTGTAATGAAATAGTTCAAGTAATTTTCATCCGATCTTCATCAAACGTGGTCAGACATGGGCCTTGCCTGGTCAAAAACTAGGTCACACGGTCACTAAGGGCGTTTTACACATTCAGTTTGATGTCCACTCTCTATTTCAAGTACTTATCATCCGCTGTTCACCAAACTTGGTCATTAGTTTTATCTAGATTATCTCTAGGTAATGTTCAAACATGGGCCATGCTAGGCCAAAAACTAGATCACGAGGTCACTTAGTGCGTTTTACACATTCAGCATGGTGTTCCCTATTTCAAATACTTTTCATCCGCTCTTCATGTGGGGGTATTTGTCATGTCTGTGAATTGTTATTAAATCACACCAAAAGAATAGCTTAGCACGGTAACTTCTTGGCACATCTGTTGGTTAAGCACAATTCAAGTAAAAAAAAATGTTTTGATTATTTCATATTTTTAATCATATATCAATTGAATTATTATTATTATTAAAGAAAACAAATATAACTTAGTTTATAAATGTTTTTTTTGCATTATTTTAACTTTGCTGGAATGTTTTATTGACTGTGTAAGATAAATATTATAATTATTATAATTAACAGGTATGGTTGCCATTTTTCCCCATTATTGCGTATAAGAGCCAGGATGTTTTCATATGTAACTAGACAGGAAAAATGTAAATATTAAAAATAAAAAAATATGTTTCAGACTGCACTTGATTATGGTGGGCCCCGTAAAGATTTTTTTTAGAATTGCTCTGCAAGCGATAAAGGTAAAATATTTCGACCACGGTTTTAGAGACCTGATTTCTGATGACTACTATGCCATCGGAATTGTGTTTGGTAAGACACATTTTATTACTTCCTGATCAATAATAGCAATAATATAATGGGAAATAAGCCAGGAAATCTGGTCAATACCTTTTAATTTATTAGACTGCGACTTTATCTCATTAATATAGCTGTTTATATATATATTCTTGTTCTTAGCTCTCTCCATACTACAGAATGGCAAGATACCAACTTTCCTCACCCCAGATCAGCTGGAAGAGTTGTGGAATGGTTCTACTAATTGTTTATGTATAGCTCATCTCAAAAGAGGTCTGGACACTCTTGGTGTTTATGAGGTAAATATGGTCATTATGCCCCAATTGGAAAAAGAGGGGGTATATTGTTTTGCACATGTCGGTCGGTCGGTCCATCCGTCCGTCCATCAGATGTTTTCCGGATGACAACTCAAGAACGCTTAGGCCTAGGATCATGAAACTTCATAGGTACATTGATCATGACTGGCACATGACCCCTATTGATTTTTAGGTCACTAGGTCAAAGGTCAAGGTCACAGTGACTCGAAACAGTAAAACGGTTTCCGGATGATAACTCAAGAATGCATAAGCCAGTATTGAAAATGTGATATCTTTTCTTTTATAAACACTGTGTCCATAAACCAGAAACGCTCCACGAGATTTTCACTGTTGAACATTGTATATGACGTGCAGACCGCGCAACGAGAGGGCGAGAAAAACGATTCTACTCGCAGGAACACTAATTTAATTGTCTTTTATCGGTAAAATTATACTTTGCTTGATGCCGTATTGAATAAGCAGTACATATTTAGGTTTACAATTTATAAGTACGCAAACAAATAATACAATCAATACATACACTTTTTATATTAACAGAGTTATTAATAATTATTAACTATCATTGAAGTTATATACCCATGAGGCTTATCTAGTTTTTCATTTTCGCGCTAGACTTGCCGACTTGTGGGATTTTTAAAAAACTAAATGTACATATTAAGGGGGCGTGAAAACCGCAAAACGGTAACGAACTTTAACGATGTTTTATAACCGCGTTTACTGTTGGGTTTTTCATTCGAAACAATTGCTGTTATTCATTGAATTTTTTAGTAGCTTTTTACGCACCATTCTTTTCTGCATACTGTAACTTAAATCCCCGTTTATTATCTACTATAACAATTACATCTTATAGGAAGCATACACAATAGAGTCTAAGCTGTATTGTTTTTTTTCACCCAACATACTGTTAACAAAATTAAATTGAACGATACACTATGCAAAAGATTTTTCTTACAAAGATCTTCTTAAATAATAAAAGTCCTCACGATATCTATAACATTTACAAAACCAAATAGATGAATCTTTCATAAATAGATTCAATAATTTTTGGTTGTAAATTAGTTATATCTTTTATGTTAAAACAACAAAAACGGATTGTATGTTTCTAATGCACGCCTGTACCGTGTTTGTGTCTCTTGTTTAATCTTACTATAGCTGGTAGAGGCAACTACTGCTTTATATTGTTAATCAGTAGTATAGTGGTTGATACACTACGCACGTACACACACAAAAAGACAGACGAATGAACTATTTTTGAAAAGTTGATATAAGTTGTTTGATTGTTTTACCCTCTGAAATGATTTGCGTTATTAATGCGTCTATGGCTGGTAGATAAAATAACTTTTGTCCAACAATTAGTGATAGTTGATAGTAAAACCAAATGGTTCTTTTACTTATTTATTGTTCAAACTTATTCTGTGTTACAATTGTAAAAATGCCAACAACGAACTTTCATTTCACTTAAATTTGAAATGTCCACTTGATCTGAAAAACTTATTCTTAAAAAAAATTGTGTTGTATATCATTCAAAACTATATGTCACGCTCGGATTTGTTTTCTTGTATATTGCTGTTTTGTTGTTGTAATGCATTTTCCTTTTTGGTTTAAAATGAATCACGTTTACACACACAGTCAAACACACAAATGCATGCATACATGCAAGCAATCACGTTATCTCGAACACAAACGAATTACCTTTTTTTCAAAAATAGTTTTCAACATGTTTGGTTGTTGTACCTTATGTTTTTTTCTACTATGTTTAATGTTGTTCTGTTTGTTGTTGTTTTTTCTTCGTCCCTTTATGTTTATTATATATTTCACAAGATACCGGGACATATACGCACGCTTACACGCGCACACAAAAAAACACACACACGCACACACACACACGCATACACACAAACGCATGAACGCACGCACACACACACACACACACACACACACATGCGCGAAAGTGAGCATATACCTATTTACAATCACATTTTATCAACAATCAAGCGTACAAACTACACATTTTCATTTTTTTGGTGGAAAATTAATCAGTTTTACACACACGCACAAAGTAAAACACACCAATGCATGGCTACATGCAAGCAACCACGCTATATCGAATACAAACGAATTACCAATTTTATTGTTTTTGTCCAAAAGAGTTTTCAACATGTTTGGTTGTTGTATCTTATGTATGTTCTACTATGTTTAATATATTTCTTTTTTTCTTTGTCCCTTTAGATGCATTATTTATTTTAACATATACGCGCGCCTACACACGCACAAAAACTCACACACGCACACTCACGCACACACACACACGCACGCGCACACAAACACACACCCACACGCACACACACACCCGCACACACACACACACACACACACACACACACACACACACACACACACACACACACACACACACACACACACACACACACACACACACACACACACACACACACGCACGCATGCACGCACGCACGCACGCACACACACACACACACACACACACACACGCGCGCATGAACGTACACACACACACACGCGCCCATAAATTCACACATACACACACACACACACACACACACACAAGAACGTGCGCATATACTTATTAACAATCACATTTTATCAACGAGCAGGCGTACAAACTAAACATATTTATTACTTGAGATTACGGCATAGGAAACAAAAACACGTACAGTTTAAATACGCGAACGCCACGCAAACATTGTTTTTTTTGCGTGCCAGTGTTTTTTTTTGTGTTTGCGTTGTTCTGTGTGTTGTTTTCTTTCTCTTAAGTATTTTTTTTTTCATTAGTTTAATGATAGTGTTTGTTACACAATTTCTTTTGGCGGAACCCTTTCTTCCTTTTTATCATGTGTACCTGTTGCTTTTCGGGGTGTAAACATAACTTTTTTTCTGCTCATTTCTGTTTCCTATTTTTGTTTGTATGTAGAGACATATTTTATCTTACAATAGAAACTAACTGGATATGTTTTGAATTTGAAACTAACTGGAAAATCACACACAAATCATCATTTACATCACCCTCCGCCCTTTTAAATGATTAAATTATGTACATTGAATGTAAAAGGGCTAAACAATAAAGACAAACGCATACAAATCTTCAAATGGTTAGACGAAAAAAAACATATAGTATATGCCTATTACAAGACAGTCACTTGACACATACTTTAGCACAAACCTTCAAAGATGAATGGGCCGGAGACATATATCTCAGTGGAAAAAATTCTAATAAACAAGGCATTGCCTTTCTGATAAAAAATAATATAGGAATTACAGTCAATAGCCTTAACGAAATAATACTTGGCAGACTAGCAAGTATAGATTTCAAAATACACGAAACACAATTAACATTAATCAACGTATACGGCCCTAATACAAATGATTCCACTTTTTACGAAACATTACAATCCTTTATTAGTAATAACCAAGATAAAAACATCATAGTCGGTGGTGATTTCAAAACTGTTCTTAACCCATTATTAGATAAACAGAAGGGAAACCTTTATACTCATAATTTTTTTTTTTTTTTTAAATAGCATAATTGAAAACTACAATATGATAGACATCTGGCGTACAGTATATCCAAACGAAAGCAAATTCACCTGGCACTCAAACACAAAACCAACAATATTCTGTAGATGAGACTATTTTTTAATATCTGAGTCACTTTGCAACATTATTGACACATGTAGCATAACCCCAGGATTTATGACTGATCACTCTCTAGATGAACTTAATCTACACAAAATACAACCTGAAAGAGGTCCAGGATACTTCAAAATTAATAACAGCATCTCATTAGATACGCAGTATCAAACGCAAATAAAACAAGAAATATTAAATACAGTTCAAAATAATAAAGACGGAACCCAAACACCTTATGGGAAGTTATTAAAGAAAATATACGTAACACAAAAATTAAATACACATCATTTGAACAAAAAGAAACACACAAACTTGAAACTGAAACTATCAAAACCATTGAAACATTTGAAAAGCAATTACATGAAACAAACACAAACGATACCAAAACCATTAAAAATGAAATAACATTTAAAAAAACAAGTATTAAAAGATATTTATGATACACATCTCAATGGAATAATACTACGAGCGCGTGCACAGCATGTTGAACACAATGAAAAAAAGACAAAGTACTTCGCAAACATCGAAAAAAGTAGAAGTGAACAAAGCACTGTACACAAATGAGTAGTCAAAGGCGAAGATATAGCAAACAGAACTCAAATGCTAGAAGAACAACGTTTATTTTTCGAAACCCTCTATAAACGAAAACATGTTGAAAATAACACCCTATTTAAAAATACACATCATGCTTTAAATCAAGAGAAAAAACTGCTGTGCGACGAATTACCTAATGAATATGAATGTGGATTGGCACTAAAAGAGATGCAAAATAACAAAAGTCAATTCTGATGGCATCACAATCGAATTCTATAAAATATTCTGGAATGATATTAAAACACATTTAATTAATTTACTTAACTATTTATTTAACAACGAAAACTTAACTACGCTACAAAAACAAGGTATAATATCACTCATTCCAAAACCTGGAAAAAACTTAGAATCCTTATCAAACTGGCGCCCGATTAGTTTACTAAACAATTATTATAAAATTGCAACTAAAAGTATATTAGACAGAATTAAAAAAATATTACCATCAATCATCGCAAGATCGCAATCTGGTTTCATAAAAGGACGTTACATTGGTGAAAACGTACGTTTGATACAAGAATGCATAAATTAATTTCAACCAACCAAACAATTCTGGCCTCATTTTCTTTGCAGATTTCGAGAAAGCTTCGATTCACTAGACCACTCGTTTATGTTCTCTTCCTTAGAAAATATGAATTTCGGTGAAAGTCTAATTTAATGGGTCAAACTATTTTATACCGATATTAACAGTATAATTATTAACAATGGCTTTTTCTCAAACAGTTTTACATCGAACGAGGGGTAAGACAAGCATGATCACTTTCATCTTCGCTATTTATTATATTTATTGAGTATCTTTCACACTATATCCAATCAAATAAACATATAAGGGGAATATCGCTTGAACCTGACGAAGAAATTAAACAGTCCCTATTTGCTGACGACGCAACTTATTTCTTAAATGACAGTAGTGACTCATTCAATAATCTTATAGAATCGCTAACCCTTTTTGGAATGGCATCGGATCTTAAACTAAGCAATACTAAATGCACTGTGCTACGAGTTGGTAAATTCAAACAAAGTTATATTCATCTTAAAAAAGAAATGAAATTCAACTGGACATCAGATGAAGCAACAACGTTAGGAATAACCTTTACAAACAATGAAAATGTAACAATTCTAAAAAACATAATGCCTAAATTACAACAATTTAAAAAAAAAAATTAAAATCATGGCAACATCGTTAACTTACACTAATCGGAAAAAAACACCGTGTTTAAAACGTTTGCACTTCCTAAATTAATTTATAAACTAACAGTTCTCACAAACCTACCAAATGATATTATTGAAGATATAAAATCAGAAATATTTAATTTCATATGGGACGGTAAACCTGATAAAATTAAACGAACTCAATTAATTCAATCATTAGAATATGGTGGTATCAGACTAACTGATGTAGATTTATTTCTGAATGCAATCAAATGCAGTTTGGTTAAAAGATATTTGGATAATACCAATACGAGTAAATGGAAATTATTCTACCAGAAAATTCTTAACAAATATGGTGACTCCTAACTTTTTGAATGTAATATCGACAATAATATATTGGATGAAATTTCAACCAACGATATATTTCTATCGAATGCTCTATCGGCATGGTGTAGAGTTACTCATAATTTAGAAACCAAATAGACAGTAAAATCATTCTATGGAACAATAAAGGCATAACTACGAACAATAAAACGTTTTTCTATGAAGATTGGTTCGAACGAAACATAAAATATGTAGATCAATTGTACGACTACAGAATAAACGACTTCTATTCTTTTGATAACTTTTGCTACATCTTCGGAATACCTACTAGTAATTTTGTACTACACATTGATCAAAAGTATACCAACACATATCAAAGCTGCTACCAATACAAATAACACACCATTTACTCCAAAAACATTCGTAGAAAACATAATTGCAAAAAACAAAACGAACAAAATATTGTACACACTTCAAATTAAAACCCCTGCCGAAATCTCTTAAGCTCAAACTAAATGGCAAAACCTTCTTGGAAAAAAAGAATTAAATTGAAAACAAATATTTGTCTTGCCATATAAATCAACTACTGATCGCACACTGAGAAATGTTCAATATAAATACATCCAGAGAATCATAGCTACAAATAAATATCTTTTTAAGTGCAACCTATCCAACACAAATATATGTGATATGTGCAGTGAACATATTGAAACAATAGAACACTTTTTCTGGGAGTGTAAACATATTCAACCTCTATGGAATCAATTGACAACCTTTCTAGAGAAACAACAATTAAATGTTGAACTATCGCTCTTAGACCTCAGTTTAGGAGTAAATACATTCAAAATACAAGAGGTTAATGTTGATAGATATATGTTATATTGGCATGTGACCGAATGTAACCGGTAGCCAGTCTATTATATGTTGTATAAGGTTAATGTCCCTTTTGTACTCTTCGTAATAAAGTAATCAACATGGTAGCAGCGAAGTGGGAATTTTCTCGCCAGAAAACAGAAGAATAGACACTGTTTCCGACCTTCGATCGAATATTGATCAACGCAAGAAGAAAGATGGCAGAATCGTCATTCAGACTGCCTAGGTTGCTGAACGTCACCGACGGCAATGTGACGGAGAACTTCAAGAAGTGGAAGCGGGAATTCGAAGTCTACATGACGGCAACCGGATCTGATAAAAAAGGACGCTAAGGTGCGTGTCGCAATACTTCTGCACTGTGCAGGACCAAATATCCTTGACATATATGATCAGGCAACGTGGGAAGACCCGGATCTCAAATACGATCCCGTCAAGGTCCTACAAATGATAGAAATCTATTGTAACCCCCGCAAAAATGAAGTACTTGAATCGCACAGATTCTGGTCAACGCCTGTCCAAGAGCCATTTGACAATTTCTTAACAGAGTTAAGAAAACGAGCCTCAACCTGCAACTTCAAGGACACTGACAGAATGATCTGTGATAAGATAGTATTTACCACATCAGGTAAATTACAAGAACTATTATTAAGAGAAGACGAGCTTGATTTAAACAAAGCGGTCAAATTATGTCGAGCATATGAACAATCATTGAAACATGTCCAGGAAATAAGAGACAAAGATGTAGAGCAAAGTACAGCCAGATCAAAAAAGAACACTGCGAAACAAAACAAGCTACCAACCAAAGCCGCAATTACAGCCGTTTGATTACTACGGTAAACTCCATGCGCCGAAAAAGGAGGAATGCCCTGCATGGGGCAAGAAATTTTCCAAATGCGGACACATGAATCATTTCCAAGCTAAATGCAGAACTTCCGTTCACATGGTCCAAGATGAAAATGCTGAACTTGAAAGTGATGAATTCTGGTTAGCACAATTTGACTCTAGAACCCGAGGAATAGCTACAATGGTAGTAAATGACTGTAACGTGAAATTTCAAGTCGACACAGGTGCTGAGATCAACACGACTAACCAGAAATTTGTGAGAAAATCACAGGTCAAAGGTAGCGTGTCTACACTAAGAATGTGGAACAAAACGACGATGAAACCACTTGGTGAAGTGACACTTCCTGTAAAAAAATCCAAAAACTGACAATACTTATGATGTCAGATTCATCGTTGTTCCGACCGACTTCCAGAACCTGTTAGGGTTGAAAACGGTGCAAAATATGAACCTGATAAACATTAACACAGATGCTTTTGTTGGGAAAGTTGAAAAAGATCTTGGTGACCTAGGTGAAGCTAAGCTCCACATAGAAGAAGATGCCAAACCAGTTGTTTTGCCAGCACGAAAGATACCAATCGCCATCCAAGGCCAAGTGAAACAAGAACTTGACAAGCTTGTAGAAAGAGGTATTCTTGTTCCAGTCGAAGAGCCTACTGAATGGGTGAACCAGATGGCCGTGGTACGAAAATCTTCAGGGAGCCTGCGTATCTGCTGAGACCTCCAACCTCCAAACAAAGTGCTGAAAAGAGAGCGGTACAGACTGACCACATTTGATGATGTCTTGCCAAATCTCAAACAGGCAAAGTTTTTCACCAAAATGGATGTAAAGAAGCATTCTGGCATGTGCGATTAGATGAAGTGTCGAGCAAGCTCACAACGATGATAACCCCTTTCGGATGATTCCGATGGTCAAGATTACCATTTAGGCTATGTGTATCAAGTGAGATCTTTGCGAGAAAGCTAAACGAAGCTTTGAACGGTCTCGAAGGCAGTTTTGTGATCGCAGAATATATCATCGTCGTTGGCTGCGGTGAAACAGAACAATCAGCAAAGTCGGACAATGACCGCAAACTGAAATCACTTGCAAAACGATGCTCAGAACAGAACATTATTCTGAATGAAGAAAAGACAAAGGTCGGAAAAGAAGTGATCTTTCATGGACACAGAATAACAGACAAAGGTGTTTGCCCGATGAGAACAAAGTGAAAGCCATCCAAAACATGCCGAAGCCGAAAAATGTCACAGAGGTTCGACAACTCTGCGGACTAGTGCAATACATGAGCAAATTTCTACCTGATCTTGCGTCGACCATGGAGCCCATTCATCAACTAACGCGTAGAGATGCCAAGTGGAAATGGACAAATGAGTGTGACGAAAGCTTAGAAAAAGTGAAAGCGCAAATATCGAGCGCCCCAGTTTTGGCGTACTTTGATCCTGAAAAATTAGTCGTGCTGCAAGTGCACTCATCGAAACACGGACTGGGTGCATGTCTTCTGCAGGAAAGACATCCTGTGGAATTCGCCTCGCGTGCTCTAACCCCCGCTGAGCGAAAATGGGCGCACATCGAAAAAGAAGCACTAGCAATTCTATATGGACTGACCAATACACCTTTGGAATCAAAGAAGTGGTGCAGAACGATCATAAACCATAAGAGACTATTTTGAAAAAGCCTTTGGGACAAGCGCCAAAACGACTACAAGATATAATTATGAAACTTCTGAGGTATGACATCGAGTTCAAGTTTGTGAAGGGCTCAGATCTCGTGATCGCGGATGCTCTGAGTCGTGCATACCCAGAATCAAAGGAAACTGCAGATCGGTTGGACATTCGAAATGTCTATTAGATTTCTTTGGAAAAAAATGTATACATTATTTCAGCATGTAGCTCGTTACCATGACAACCAACGACAATAAGTTGCTGTTTCACGACATGCTGTGTGTGTTCAATACTCATGTACATTTTTATTGTTTATTTTTCATGTGCCAATTATTTCATTGAAGTTATCAACTATTATTCCTGTATTACTTTTTATCAGAAAAGCGATGCGTTGTTTATTTGTATGTTGTCCACTTAGATAAATATCTCCGTCCCATTCATTTTTCAAGGTTTGTGCTAAGGTAGGTGTTAGATGACTTTCCTGTAAAAGACATATATTTTTTTTTCGTCTAACCATTTTAAATTTTTAGTGCGTTTGTCTATGTTATTTAGCCCTTATACATTTAGAGTACATATTTTAATACTCATACCAAATGATAGTTAAGTAAATGGTAATTTTTTGTGCGCCAGTCCAGTTGGCTGTTAGTACCGTTTGTAAACAAAGGCAAAAATTTAAAGTTAATCTACAGTCTCAACGGTGATTTGAACAGCATCCAACAGACATTCTAGTTACAAAGGTTACAACAATATTGCAAAAGAAACAAAGACCAAAAGATAGGTATCTAGACATAATACATATATCTGCAATCATATTGTATATGAACAACGCGATACAAACAATAACGCTATTATGATGTAAAATGTCTTAAGAGAAATGCTAACAAAACAAACAACAACAACAAACAAGTAAACAGCACACAGGCCAATGTTTTAACTTAGCAATAGTATGGTAGTACGGGTATCAGCTTACTGATTTACAAAAGTTTCCAGAAACTTATAAGTATGACGTGAGTAATAAAACAAGCTCAAGTATATCAAGCTGAAAATTGATTTTTTTAAAGGCAGTTGAAAAAAGTCTTTAAAATATGTAGATCATTTTATCTAAACGTCACTTTTTGTTTAATACAATGTATTGCTATGTTACTAGTGTAACCAGTATAAGTTTCTACCGGACAAAAAAACGTGGTTATTTTAAGCTGTTTTGTACAAAAAATATTTAAGATGTGTAGTTATGTAAACATCAGGATTTTTTAAATATAGATGGTATTTATATTTCGCTCAGCTACATATTAAAACAGATTTTGTGTTTTTTTATCTTTATTTACTGTGATTTTGTTATGTTAGAATTGAAATAGTTTTTTTCCCTTCTTAAAAACAATTTGTTTAACAGTATAAACTGTGTATATATAAATGTTATAATGAACGTCTGCATTAACATAAACAAGTAAGATACAAACAGTGTTTGATTAACAGTATACAATATACAGTATATATAAAAACTATGTTCAATAAGTGTTTATAAGACCGCATGAAAAGATATTTGCGTACTAAAAGTTGTTACTAAAAACAAATTGTAAGAGTTTACATTTTCACAAAAGATAATTTCAACATAATTGAATACCACTGGATCCTGTGTGCCTTTAGTGCAAGTACACACAGTTAATCAATTAAAAAACAAACTAGATATGCCGATATTAATTTAACTATTTTCAATAAGTGTTTCTATGACAGATATTCGTTCACTAAGTGTTGCTACTAAGCATAATTTCCATTAATTAATTTACATTTAACAAATGGCAGTTTTGAACATATTGAAAATACACATCACTAGATCATAACTAGATCATAACATTTTTTAGTTCAGATACACAAACATGTATTAGTGACAAACTAATATTGGTATGAAAATTCAACTAAGGAGACAAGAATAGGCATAATAGCAGTGCACAATTATAAAACAACGGTTGGTACTTTATTTTTACGTGTAATAGTATTTAAAAGAAGCAAGAAAATAAACACTAATAATATATATGGTACAATTTCTGGTGCGATTATTGGGATTTCAGAAGGTTGACCATTTGAATATTAATTAATTAAATGCTTATCGTGCATATGAACACATTTAGCTTCAGTTGAAAGCGAAATAGAAGCCTTATTTACATACGAATTGTTATATTAAGATTAATTGTGTTATGTGGATTTGATTTTATTTGAGACACAGATGCACCAGCGATAAGAGTCACTCAAACAAATTAACAGAAATTTTTAGAAGGTTGACAATTTGAATATTAATTACTTAAATGCTTATCTTACACATGAACACATTTAGCTTCAGTCGAAAGCGAATATGAGGCATTATTTACATACGAATTGTTATATTAAAATTTGATCAATTGTGCTATGTGGAACTGATTTTATTTGAGACAATATGTAACAGCGATAAGAGTCACTCAACAAATTAACAGCTAAAATTGAGTTGTTAATTTAACGTTTTAGTTTTTTTTCATGTACATGAGAACAGATATATTATATTGTATTTAGGTTTTTTATTACAAAAAAATACATGTCAATGTGTAAATAAAATTGAATTGTGGTTTCAGTTACTTAAAAATTACTGAACAGTACAGATCTAGTATGTGATTGGCGACAGTAGTACAGTATGCGCATTATAGTTAAAAGTATAATGTACATGTTTATATAAACCTGTTACGTTTTTTTTGCTTTTGTTGTAAAAATGTTTTTAGGATATATTGTTTCATTGATATTTATGTATGATCTCTAATTTATAATGTCTATTTGAGAAAAAACAACAACTGATACTTGTGCATTATCTATAATTTTATAAAATCTATTGGGGAAAAAACATCATTTGAAGAACAACAAGCCAAAAAACGGTAATAGAGAGAAAAACTTGTGTTTTTTTAGCAAAATCAAGAACTGTATAGTTATTGATTATGAAAACTTTTAACAAAGACTATGATCAAAAACATATGTAGTACCATCTTTATGTGTATAGTATTTATACATCTTTGAAAATAGATTAGTAAGAGCCTTTTACATACCACATGACAAAAAGAAACGGCGATAATATTCCATCTATACCGTAATTTACAAAAATACATTGCCGTGATTTGGAGTATTATTTGAGTCTTTTAATGAAGAAAAACATCATTAAAATAGTTCTTGTTATTTTGATTATAATCATGGTAAATTTATAAATAGGGGGTGCAGCTTTACTATACGACAGAAAAAAAACACACCAATACGGTTTGCCAAGGGAGATAGAAAGAGTTGACTTGTAGTTAGCAGAGTTACCTTGCCTCTATTGATCGCAATTTATTTTATATATAATCTACACGTTTATTGAAATTAGAGAAACACGAACAATGTGTAAACAAAGGTCAAAGAGTACAATGTAAACCGGCGTAATCGCCTATGGATTAGGTACTGTATCGTTCGCACACATTGTATGCTTACAACTTAGTTACGCTTTTTGCGGTGAATGTTTTTGGTTCCAATTGTGCACCTGTTCGACGCTTTGGGAATAGCTTTTTTTTGGCCATGATTTTTCAGGCCAACTTTTGTAATCGGCATGTTTTATTTGCACTGCTTGCTGGTTTTCCTTGAACAGAACATATATGCTTCCCTCAAAGGACCACGCCCTTTCTTTCTACGTTCTGAGGATCCTTAAGTCGCGTCGAGGCAAGCATTTAATTAGGTCAGTTCATCGTTAATAAATATGCCGGATCCTTTGAATCTTTTCGAGTTTTTTACTATGTCAACTTTTATCTGCCGGCGAACGAATTTGATAATTACAGGTCTGTTTTCCCCCTGTTTGAATTTACCCAGCCTGTGTGCAATATCTATGTCGCTTTCGTTGATCGGAATGTTCAGGTACCTGTTTACAAGGGAGACAACCTGGGTTGTCACAGCTATCGAAGATTGTCGGTCTTGGTCACCGGGGACGCCTGTCATTCTCAAATTATTTCTCCTGCTATATTGTTCAGCGGTGTTTGCAATTTCTTCGTATTTGTTCGATTCTTTATTTTTTTCGTTCACCGTTGCATGGATTTCACTTTTTAGCTTTTCGATTTGTGTATCTTTTGATCGTATTTCTGTTTTTAAAAATTCAATGTCACGCTTTTGCTCAAAGACAGTCCCTTCGAGTATTTCAAGCCTTTTGAGAACTGACTCAAGTAGTTTTTCTTTAACTGCTCAACAGTTTCTTTGATGATATCTTTTATAAAAGTAGTATCGTCTTTTGTGAGGACTTATGAAAATTTTGCGCTTATTTCATCAAGCTGTTTTTTAATGACATTTTCAGAATGACTACCGTTTTCTCTTGGTACACTTTCGGTATACGTTTCGATAGTTTTTTGTTTTTTTTATATCGGGTTTTTTCTTACTCTTTAGCGTATGTTTTGCTGTTACTATTTTCAAAAACTGTGTTGTCTAAGAGGCTTGAGTCTGTATTGGTAGCCTCGCTCGCAGTGGAGGAATGTATCCGCTTATGCATCGCTATACTTTACCGCCGACTAGCGGTATTTTTCCTGAACGTTATACTTCTCACTGGCTTAGATAATTAGTTTACATACACTTCAGCTCTATAAATTGCTCATGCGTGACGGATTAAAATTGCGATAACTTTCCCGTGCACATCGATCTTCAATAACAGTAAAAAGGTATAGTAAATATTTAATTTATACCCCACCCATAGGGGCTTGCCTTTTTCAATAATTTCTTCTAAGAAATTTCTTTCAGCAAATACATGTCTATATACATTTTGGCAGCAAGTCTATTAGTCCATTTATAATCACTATCCACACCCTCAATCCTTTAATCCTGACCTTATGTGCTGTTTAAAGTATAAATTTCTACATTGGTAATTTCGTGTTCACATCAACCGGAAGCGGAATACGAAAAAAAATCTAGAATTCTACTGAATTCTACACGCAATATTCGGTAGCGAATACTTATCTTTCCTAGTTCCACAGTTCAGATAAAGTAGCTTTGAAAAGCAGTGGCGACTGAAACTGTTTATTTAATTCAATTTCAACCTTGCTGTGTGGCAACGAGAGCAGAAACGTTGAACTCCGGTATCTATGCAGTCTTGAGATTTCCCTTCGTTACCAGAAACCGAAGCTAGACGAAAACCAACGGTCGGTAAGGGGAGTCTTTCGTCTCCACCTGGTGCTTGGAACGCCGGCGAACCCAGACTATCCACAGTACCCATAGACGATAACAGCTCCCACACCCTACGTTTAGACGACGATTTCCCTTCGTTACCAGAAACCGGAGCTAGACGAAAACCAACGGTCGTATGGTCGAGTCATGTAGAGGATAGTGACGATGACGCCATAAGGTTGGCCACCATACAAGAAGAGTATTACAGCGCAGATCAAACTGACATTATCTTACACGTTGATAGTTCAATGAGAACAGAAGAGGTCACTGATGTTTCGTCATTTGACGGTGCAGATACTGAAATGCCAATATTTATCCCAGGCCCACTTACAAATTCATGGAACTGCAAGAAACACTTGCCATTCTAAAAGGTCCTCATGTGGTTCTTCAAGAAATTCCTACAGGTCGGAAAGATGGAATGTTCTTTGTTGTCGACAATTCAGATAACATTATAAAAAGAGCCAACGGAAATAATTTGAATTTCTGGGACGATTGTGGATCATGGGTAGAAGGTGCAACTCCATGTTCAACCTTTATCGAACAATCTGGTAAACTCACTACTGTTTACCGACCCAAAGGCCCATAATGCTTCGTAAAATTTATTGATAAAAAGAAAGAATATGTTCCATTTGACCCTCAGCCAGCTGAAACAGAAATAATTTCATCCACAGATATTACTTACAACTCAAAGCGTTTAACAGCGACACTTCCAAGTTTAAGAAAAGGGTGACTTGGGTAAAAAAGACAGAGAACATTATGCCTGAAGTATCAAACAACATTGCGATAGTAGAGTACATAGGATCATTTCCGGAAAGGCAAGGCCATGGCTCAGTAAAAGACATAGACAAAAATGTGAAATATATTAGGACAAAACCACGAGTTTTGAGGCATTTAGAAAGAAAGGTGAAGCACCGCTCAGTTAAAGACGTTGAATGGGAGGAAAACAATTTGCAAACCAGCGACTTTGAAAAACAGCACAATCAGATACAGCTTCGGAATATGAAATACCAATTAAATAAGACAGACACCCATTGGCCCTCTAACACAGCTGACCAGATTATAACCTTAGAAGAACATACAAACATCATCATTTGTCCAAACTGTTAAGCACCTGAATTGATTTAACCACCATGTAATAAAACTTTTCAATTCACAGCAAATCCGAGACAAAAGCGATTCTGCTGTGTAAACAATGGCCAAGTACTGGGTATGGATAAAACCTTCAATCTCGGGGAATTGCACGTAACACCGACGGTGTATACAGAAATCTCTGTTGTGAACAGATCGAGTGGTGAGTCCCCCATCTGCTTTGGACCAACGTTCATACATACAAATTCCACTCCGAAAGCGTATAGCTCCTTCTTACACGATGTAGCAGATGAATTAACCGACACCGAAATATCGAAATTGACTGTAGGGACAGACGAAGATACAGCCCTAAGAAATGCTATAAGTAGGTGTCTCACTGGATCTACACATGTGTTGTGCACCCGTCACCTCAAAGAAAACACCACCAGGTACATGGAAGACAAGGTAGGGTACCCAATCTCAGACCGGAAAGAAATTAATGAACTTGTTTTTGCCGAAAATGGATTGATTAAGGCAGTTGATGTGGACACTTACAATGTACGACTTGAACGAATTAAGAGATTAATAACATCAAAAGATGAAAATGTCCGAGGGATTCCCCTCATATGGGCTGTCAGCTGCAGTGGAAGCCATTGTGTGAATACGTTTTTTGTCACTGTGACCTTGAACTTTGACCTCGTGACCTGAACCTTGACATTGACTCAGTGAGATACACATGCATGCCAAATATGAAGTTGCTATCTTCAATATTGCAAAAGTTATAAAACTTTAACCAAGTTTAAGTTTTTGGACACACACCTACAATGAATAAAATATGGGCTGTCAGTTGTAGTGGGAGCCATTGTGTGAATACGTTTTTTGTCACTGTGACCTTGACCTTTGACCTAGTGACCTGAAAATCAATAGGGGACAATAAGCACTAGAATCTTGAAACTTACACACACGGAAGCTATGAGCATATCTGCGACCCTGCACTATTTGGAATGTTGATCTGACCCCTGGGTCAAAAGTTATGGGGGTAGGGGTGGGGCCGGGTCAGAGATTTTCACTCATTTTTGTATGTTATTTTATATTAACTTCTTCATTTCTACACCGATTTACTTCAATTTGATACTGAACCTCTCTTATGACAATACGGTCAATCTCAATTATGCATGGCCCCATAACCAACCCTGGGGCGCCCCGCCCTCATAGACCACACCCACCCAAAATTGCCTTTTACTATAATTTCTTCATTTCTACACCGATTCACTTCAAATTGATACTGAACTTCTCTTAAGACAATACGGTCAATATCAACTATGCATGGCCCCATTAGCAGCCCTGGGGCACCCCGCCCACATAGGCCACACCCACCCAAAATTGCCTTTTACTGTAATGTCTTCATTTCTACACCGATTCACTTCTAGTTGATACTGAACTTCGCTTATGACAATACGGTCAATCTCAACTATGCATGGCCCCATTACCAAACCTGGGGCGCCCCTGGGTCAAACATGCGGCGTGGGGATACGCGTCGGCCTCTGCCGCGCAATTTTGATACAAGGGGCTTATTTTGAAAATTTTCAATTTCAAAATGTCTACCGGGTAAGCTCTAAGCCTTGCCAGTTCAGAGATTGTTTAAGTTTTTTGTTTGGGTTTGCCATGGCAAGCAGAGTTTGCATGGAATGTTATTCTTTGAACAACTTTGAAAGAGCTTCACACCATAACCATTCCTGCCAAGTTTCATCAAGATTGGCCAAGCAGTTTAGGAGATGTTGTTAAAGTTATATTGCTGACATATGATGCATGATGATGGACTTTGACTAGACACAATAGCTATTCATTAGGCCTGAGCTGGATAGAAAATTTAAAACAAGTGTCTACCTTACTTTGTCAACAAATTGGTAACGACACTACATGATTTTGTTATCAAATCGTCTTTAATAGGAAAGGTTAGCACAGGGTGGACTAACAACAATTGTGAATCCGCCAATCACATATTAAAAACTGCTACGCAATGGAAGTTGATGGACCTCAGCAAATGCATATCAAAGGTAGAGCAGATCGTTGAGGGAGAAAAAATGAAGAGATGTAGGGCCGTGCGAGGTACGGGTTATTTCAGATTGACGGAACAATTTAAACACCACCAAATGTCCATCGACCTTTGAGAGATGTTTACAGAAAAACAAAGAGAACGGAAAATAAAGAAATTCTTGTGTGACTACGGAAAGTCTCACCCAAATGTTGTGGTTTCCACTGATCGATCAAGAACACTGATTAAAACACCCTCTGCCGGTCAAAAACCCTGCCAACGAAAAAGAAAACGAGCATAGCGGTCAAGAACGCCATCCGCAAAAAGAAAACTTTAAAAATTGATGTCAAGCTGTTGCCTTAATTGTCGACACATTATGCATGAAATGTATTTCTTTATGCTGTGATTAAAATTCGCTTATGCTGGGATTATTTATAGGCATGTGACTTTAAAGCTGTTGTCTTAATTGTCGTTGCGATCAGCACATGTTTAAACTTTAAAACACGGTCCGATACCGAACGTCATAATTATTATGCATCTTATTATGAAATGTTATTTATTTCCAGAATGTCTTGATGTAAAACATTTAATTTAATTTTGTCTTCTCTACCAAAAATACCAATATTTAACATGTGTTCATTAATAAAATATATATTTTGATGATGTGTTCTTTTATATAACCATTGACTTAATTACAGGTACCGTCTTAAACATATTTGGATCTTCGCTCAAATGCTTTCTAAAGTTTTAATATATTAAAATAATGATTTAACGGAAATAGCACGATGTAAAGGTGGGAAATCTAACTGTTTTCGGTAAATTTACTGTTTTCGATATCATGTCCTCGTATTATATAATGCTTCCATTTAAAACAGTAATAACATGCTTATCGTACAAAAGAAGTAATTAATATAAAGCATCATTTAAATGCGAACTGTTGTAAACATTAATTAAAATCATAGTTTTACGCCACTATCACGATGTAAAGGTGGGAAATCTGTTTTCGGTACATGTTACTGTTTTCGGTATCATGTCCTCGTATTATGTAATGCTTTCATTTAAAACAGTAATAACATGCTTGTCGTAAAAAAGTAATAATTAATATAAAGCATCATTTAAATGCGTACTGTTGTAAACATTCATCAAAATCATAGTTTAACGCCACTATCACGCTGTAAAGGTGGGAATTCTAACTGTTTTCGGTACATGTTACTGTTTTCGCGAAAACAGTACTGTTTTCGGTATTTAGTCATACCCCTATCAAAAGCTACAGTAAACGCGGCCATCTTAATTTCGTTCCTAAATGTGCGTATAATATAAATATCTTTTATATAAAATTTCAAATGTTAAAGACCTCAATAAAAGGAAGTTATCACTCTTCTCATAGTGCAAAGTATCGTTGGATGTTTTAATCGCTTTAGTTAAAAGAAAATCAAGCATTTGGCGGAAGTTAGTTTAACAACAACAACAAAGAAAACTCTCCCCAAACGTTTTCTTCTTAAATGCCTTACAGAACTCCGAGGTTTTTACTATCAAAAATAAAGAAGATGTCATATTTATATTCAATAATTTATTAGACGATCTTTAAAAAATAAAAAAAGACAAACACATTTTTTTAGGGGTGGGGGGGTGGGTAGGGGGGTGAGAGGGGGGTATAATGTGTGGTGGGGTAATTAATTAGATGTGTGAAAAAAAATGGGGGGGATAGGGGGGAAGGGGGAGTGAGGGGGGTATAATGTTGGGTGTGGTAATTTATTAAATTTTTAAAAAAATGGTGGGGGTGGGGGGGTGAGAGGGGGGTATAATGTGGGGTGTGGTAATTTATTAGATGTTTAAAAAAAATTGGGGGAGGGGGGTAGGGGGGGTGGGGGTGAGAGGTGTGTATAATGTGGGGTGTGGTAATTTACTATATGTTTAAAAAAAATGGGGAGTGTGGGGGTGCGGGGTAGGGGGGAGTGAGAGGGGTATAATGTGGGGTGTGGTAATTTATTAGATGTAAAAAAAAATTGGGGGGATGGGGGTATTTGGGGGTGGGGGTGAGAGGTGGGTATAATATGGGGTGTGGTAATTTATTAGATGTTTAAAAAAATTGGGGGATGGGGGGTAAGGGGGAGTGAGAGGGGGGTATAATGTGGGGTCTGGTAATTTATTAGATGTTTAAAAAAATTGAGGGTGGGGGCTTGGGGTAGGTGGGAGTGAGAGGGGGGTATAATGTGGGGTGTGGCAATTTATTAGATGATGTTTAAAAAAAATGGTGGGGTGAGGTTGGGGGGGGGGATATAGGTTTGGGTGATGTTGGCAAATAAGTATGCAAAATATAAAAGCAATATGTCAAGGGACAATGAAAAAATAACAAGTGATCTCACACTGACATGAACAAATATCCTCTATTTATTAAACATGAAATTTTAACATATTGCATTTGTTTCCCCTGTATATAAGAAAGATATAATAGTGTATTACCTCCCCTGTCCTGCTTATATTTATATTAATCAACAAAATTAAACATTATCACAATATTTAATACACAAAATATACAAAAAAAACTCATATTCTGATAATATTTTTACTGATCCACTTTATTTTACTCAAATGATGATGTTTCATTGGACTGATAAATATAGATATAGGATTACAGACCAGTTGCTTCAGTTATATTGTTCAGAGTTCGCCCTGTAGGCCGCGTATGCGTTCTTAAGTTATCATCCAAAAACCATTTTACTATTTCGGGTCACCGTGTCCTTGACCTTTGACCTAGTGACCTCAGAATCAATAGGGGTCATCTGCGAGTCATGATCAATGTACCTATGAAGTTTCATTATCCTAGGCCCAAGCGTTCTTGAGTTATCATCCGGAAACCACCTGGTGGACGGTCCGACCAACAGACCGACAGACCGACCGACAGACCGACCGGAGACCGACATGTGCAAAGCAATATACCCCCTCTTTTTCGAAGGGGGGCATAAAAATAAACATGTATATATGTGTATATATGTGCTATGTAGTTGTTTTTCATGTGCTAAAATATGCTTTTCTACATCTTGTGTGTTTTTAAAATGTTATAAAAATGTATACATGTGTATATATGCGCTATTTATTTGTCGTACTATGTAGTTATTGTGCATGTGCGTGTATATGCTTTAAACAAGAATTTTGTGCTATACTTGTTTTAATATCTTAAATTTTAATATAGGTCTGCAATGCTTTGTTTGTACAACTTAAAAGTGTATAACATATGTTTTAATTATGAACTATGCAAAAACAGCTCCAATATAGTTTTAGGTATATTTCCTTCTGTCGTATTTGTGTGTAACTTACAAAATATTATGCTTTTAATGAACATTTTTACTTAATTTTGTGTTTTATATGCTTTAAACATGTCCTTGTACTATTAATGCTTATATAATATGCTTAATCTTTCTTTCTTTCAGCTCAATATACACTTGTTATATATATACAATTGTTTTGTCGGGAAATAGCTCATGAGCTAATGTTTATTGTTATTCACATCCGACGTTAAATAAAGATTCTTGTATCTTGTATCTTGCATCTTGATGGATACAGTTCAGTGGCGATTGCGAAGAGATTGAGATTGGAACATTCGTATTCAATTACGGACAGAGGAATTAGAAAAATAATCGCGAGACTGCGTTCGGAACAACAGCGCCCCACCCACCGAACAATTAAGACGAAAAAAGAACATTATGAGTTTGTGAATTTTTTGTACAGACAAAATAACCAACTAACTGCCTCTGAGGTGAAAGACAAAATCTACTACGTTTTCGGTGTTAGTTTGCCCATTGCAACAGCGTCTTATTGCCAACTGATAAGCACCGAAAATTGTTCTGTGAGGACGCATTTTGCATTAGAAATGTTGCGGACAAGAGAAGAATTCCTAGATGTTATTTTTACAGTTATAATTGTAATGATAACAATTAAAAACAATTTCTATTGTGTAAAGTAATTAGCATACAAGGTCCCTTTGACATGATGTCATGATAGGGATAATATATTCCCACAACATCAATTGGTCTGGTTTAAATCTGGAAAAAGTATCTGAAAATGTATATCCGAAATCATGGAAAATTATTTTTACAATATATACCTTAAGTTAGGTATTATATACCTTAGGCATTGTATGTTCCCTTAGGCAATTTTTTTTTAAACAGAACATACGAGTTCACTCAATTGATTGTATCGTTTGCTATGTTGTTGTTTTTTGTGCAGTTTTATCAGACATTTTTTCATCGGTGTCAACTATTATCAATCTGTGTTAGTAGCTTACAAACATACACGGAATCAAACAAATGTCTGTATATCAAAGACCAATTATAAACCAGTGCGCGCAGTCACCTTAGCAGACAAAAATAGAAACTGCTATAACATTGATAACACAATGACACAGATTATCGATCTATATGTACATAACAGGCCTCAAGTCTCTTAAATTGTTGTGCGATGTTTTCAATAACAGTTTCCAAATTGACCACCCTCATTAATTGCGGACGCGTCTTAAATCCGCTGTTAACGAGTGTTTGATTCTTTGTGTGACATGCAATAAACCGGTGCTGACTGCTTATGAGACTGCAGCGATTGGTTTATCACCAGTTTTTGAAATGGAGTTGATCAGGCCAAAATCGACTTGCCCTGGGTTCACGGGAAAACACGATTTTCCATCTTACCTGACCTTTAAATGTTTGAACAAGCATTGAAGTTTTATCAAGATGAACTTGGTAACTTAAAAGTAATAATGGCCCCTGAATTGATTTAAATTATAAGGAATGTTATCTCTTCTGGGGCTGCTGTTTTTTTTAACTATTGTAAGAAATTTCATGTAATTTAAGCTATGTGTGTTTTATTTTACTGTAAAAGTGCTCTTAAGTTGTGTTGGAATTAAGTCTAGTAGCTCCTAATTGACTTAAATTGTGGGATTGCGTCTTTCTGAATCTGCTGTATAGAATCCTATTGTGTAACTTAACATTATGGATGTCAAATTTGCATTATTGTAGTGGTCTCTAACAAGTTTCTTTGGGATGAGTTGGTTTGTTTATATTTATACTTTTTTAAATGCCAGCAACTGGATGATTGAAGGAGTATAAGCTTAATTTGAATTCTGTGCATACACATCATATAAATGTCAATTTGCTTACCTAATGGTACATGGATCTAGCTATAGGTTTTATTATGTACATGTGTTTCTCTGAATATTTATTTCAGATGAGAAATCAATAGAAATGTCAGCAAGCAGCTCTTTCCAGTTCTATATTATAAGAGAAGTTCATCATTGGCCAGTCTTCCAAGGAAGTGTCCAAAGCCAAAGCATGCCTTGAAGGTTTGTGATATTTTTTTACCTGCTGTTTTATTAAATGGTCTTTTAGGTCTTTGAGAGGGTGATTAATTCAATTTTGAAACCTGTGTACCACAGTACATGTGAAATTTTTGGTGCAGGACTGACAAAAGACCAAAGCATGTCACTTCTTTGTCAGTCTGATTGACTGACAAGAAATTCAGTTGCTAATGTATTAGTTGTTAAAGAAAATAGAACATAGTCTTCATGTAAAGATGCATAAGACACATAATACATTATGCAATATAATAAAAAATAATAACTAAAACAATTCCTTCTTCTTATAGTATCGAACATTTATTTGCTTTAACAGACTGACAGGAATTTGTTCGGACCGACACATTATTAAATTTAAAGTCTGTCATATTGAATGATTGATATGTACATGCACTTACATGTACATATGTCCTTTGCAGGCTATTTTTGATTATCAATAATAAATACACAACTTAATTAGGTATACATGTGACATTCTGAAAATAGGTTTGGTTTGTTGTATTATGAAACATACACTAACACTGCACCATTCTTTTATTGAACACCTCAAATGTTCCATATTAGTTGTGATCTCATATTTTTTCTGAAACTGGTTAAGTACTTATTGTTGCAACATCATATCTTCAATATAAAACAAACTTCCTTGTTTTTATGAGATATTCGGTATTTTGACGTATGAAAATCATCTATAATTCACTTGATTAGCGGCTAGCTATTACTTTATTTGCAAACTGTTTACCATAATTAGCAGTGTATAATGCGAAAGGAGTGCATCGATATCTCCAAGTCAAAGTCACACTTTGAGTTAAAAGGTCAAAAATGGTCATAAATGAGCTTGTCCGGGCCATAAATATGTCATACAATGCGATTTTAAAATACTCTGTACATTTTTTCACAATATTGGACAGTCTGCCATGCAAAAGATTAACATCGATTTCATCAGGGTCACACTTTATGTTCAAAGGTCAAAAACGGTCATAAATGATCTTATCTGGGCAATTACTATGTAATTCATTGTGAGATTTGAAAATGACTCAGTACATTAATTTTTGTTTCAGTCATTGGATGGTGTGTCGTGCAAAAGAATTCATGAGTTCAATGGTCAAAATGGCCATAAATGATAAACAATTCTTAAACATAGCTTAGCTTCTTTTGTTTCGTGAAGAAAGAGCATTCAAAATAGAATACTTCAGTGCAGCGTGTGGGAGTGTATGTTTTATCTGTGACAAAGCTCCAGTATTTTCTGCCATGAGCTGTTTCTGAATAACTATTGTATGAAATGACATAAAATTTAAATATATTTTTTAGTATCATTTTGTGTTGGTACACTTGAAAGTTTTTTTGATTTAGCTCTAGTTTTATGACCATTAAATTGATTGAAATTGAGAATGTTGTTTGTCTGCGCTGTTGTATGGAATTTAATGTGATTACAATTAAATGTGTATCATCATTCTTCTGTGGTTCTTGCATAAGTTTCGTAAGGATGATTTGGGTTGTTCAGAGTTGTACCCTTTCATTGATTGCAACTAAAGGATATATTTTCATTTGGCGGAGAATATTAATTCGTCAAGTTTGCTGGTGTTTGTTGAGTTCCATATTTGCCCCATTAACCTAAAAAATATGAGAACATGGGACAATAAGTTTGTTATAAATAATATTTAATGTTTTTGAGTCAAATGTGTATCTAATGATTTTATTTCACCCGATAACCAAAGCAATTAGTCCTAGGGATACAGTAGAACATTTTTTCCGTGTATAACTGAGTATTGTTAGGCTAACATTCCTGCCCATGTGCGGAATAAGTCATATATGCAAATGGTATGGCTGACTTCATAAAATATATATTATGTTTATTTTTAAGGATAATGACGCCAAACACACCAGTCGATCAACTATGCAGTGGTTGAATGATCACACAGTGAAGACCATGCCTGCACCAGCATCGAGTCCGGACCTGAATCCTATAGAGAATGTTTGGGCAACATTGAAGGATTATTAAAAGCGACAAGTGAAGCCCAGAACAAAGGCTCAACTTGTCTATGGAATAACAGAGTTTTGGAACAACCTAACAGCGGAAGACTGTGCAAAATACTCAGACCATATTCACAGAGTCTTACCACATGTTGTTCTAAATGACGGTGGACCGTCAGGATTTTAGTGAGGCGGATCATTAAAAAATCAAGGACAAAAATGCATATACAGTGTATATGTGACCAATGTTGTACTGAATAGTTTACTGACATTTAGGTTAGCTTTAATATATTCTTGTAAATATTGAAACTTGTTATTTCTACCAGAGTTTGTCTGTCAGGGAAGACTGTTTTGAGAATGATGAAACTTAAAGAATGATAAATTTAACTATTTACTGAGATTTGATCTTCATTTTGTTGGAATGCCAGACTTAAACTAGCGTGTAAAAGATTTAAAAAAAAACTAACAATTATTCAGGTATTTTTTTGCTTTTGCAAAATATATGTAACACAATTATTTTTTCCAATTTTATGAATAAAAATAAATAAATAATTGATTAACAAATAATAATGCATGAAACCAATGGCATATACTGTTCATATGGCTTTGTGTCTAAAAGATTATAGTAAATTTGTTACAAATTTGAATAAAATCATTTGTAATTGAAAGCAAATATCTCTAATGCCTTTGTTTTCATTCAAATCAGATAACAAATGGAGTTAATTGAGAATGGTAAGCTGTTGCTATAGTCCTTCTTAAAAAGTGTTCCGCTGTTTGAGACATATGCCCCCAGAATATGCCCTTGACTTAGTGACCTAAAAATCAATAGGGGTCATCTGCCAGCAATGATCAATGTACCTATGAAGTTTAATGATCCTGGGCCATAGCGTTCTTGAGTTATCATCCTGAAACCATTTGGTGGACGGACCGACCGACCAACATGTGCAACATTCAACATTCAGGCCTCAATATTAACCTAAAATTCGTTGTCTTTCTGTGCTGCAAGTTATTTCTAATAACATTGCTGAATGACAAACATAGAGACTTGACACACCTTTAATTGCACAGTCCATTAAAGCCACACACCTTGAAATGTAATACTTGGAATAGTAAATCAAAATATGAATAAGAAACATATTTTATCTATTCAAATTAGAATATATTTGGTGTTTACAAGGTAGAAATCCGTCTCTTTTACGCTTTAAAACTTAAAAATAATCGCGTTTATCGAAATGGACGTTTACATCTAGAAATCTTACTTCGCTTGTAAATGCGTTACCGTTTAAAAAATAATAAATTTCTTTCTTACTAGGCCAAACATTAATTTTATCAATCTAAATTAGAATATGTGGTTGTAGAAATCCGTCCCTTTTGCGCTTAAACTTAAAAATAATCGCCTTTGTTGAAATGTATGCATATTTATAGAAATCCTACTTTCGGTTTTAAGATAAAAAAAAAACTTGCTAACTAGGCTATAGATTTAATGACATTTGTGCAAACTTTCAAATTTCATCTTTATGTTTTGATAAATGTGTACGTCATTTAAAGGTAAGTGGCTTTTTAACATCATAGTGTGAACTACCCGTCATTGTCAGTCGAAAATTTAAACAAATGCTGCATTTAGTTCATAGTTTAGAATGCCTTTTTGAAAACCACCGATGAAATAACTTTTTAGTAGAAGATAATTTGTCCTCTTAAGATTTAGAAAAGTATAATTTCCAAAACATGTCGATTAACGTGATCGTTTCTTTTTACTATATATCATAAAAGACAAGTTATCTGAGCATATTGCATATTTATTTCTCTGGTGTAGTATCCATCAATAACAAACAAATGAAGCATAATATCGAATGCACAACATAGACATAAGAGAACAAATGGCAAAAGGTTTATATGCATATGTATGTTATTTAGCATTGCACTAACATGCCACAAAGTTTTCAGTGTAATTTGACTAAACTTTGGTCTAGATCTAACTTTGGTCTAGATCTATAATAAATTAATAACACAAACATAAAACCAGGATACATGACAGATCATTATTTGATTGAAATAATCAATTACTATAATACAACACAAAGGACCTGGTTATTTTAAACTTAACAATCTTTTAAATGAAGAGTATCAAAATCAAACTAAAGCCCCATAAATACCCATCAATCAACAATGTCATAAAATAAAGTTAAATTCTACAGGTTGTCTGGTAACATAAATGTTTGTAGATACGAAATGCTAGTTGTTTTTTTTATTTCCCGCAAATTCATCTATTTACAACACACGAACACTAACATGGTACCATGTAAGTGTACCATATATATTATATTATAAAAAGTATAGATGAGAAAATAAATGGCATGTTAGTAAGAGCAAGAGCAAGAGCTATACCCATGGAACAAATACCAACTTTGGAAATCTTTAAAAAAAAGACAATACCAAAGTAAATCCAACAGTTATCAATACATAACATAAAAGTAACATACATAAAGCTATAATAAACGTACAAAGACACTTTTACTTAAATCTTTATAGCAAGTAAAAAAAGATAATGACCAAATACTCTTTATAGTTCACATTTCTTTAACTTAAATATAAAAAGACTCACAGAAAATGAAAAAACAAATGTGACGGATTGCTTACAGAATACAAGTGTTGAAACACGTTGAAAGAGTTAACAATAAAAGTCCCTGTTCAAACAGTTTGTATGCAGAATTTAAATAATATTTTCGCCTCTTTTGGAGTTGAGGCATCTTGTGGATGTGATGCCCTTTTTAGAGTTGACTTTGGAGTCGATGCACCTTTTGGTTTAGGGGTCACTTTCTTGGTTCTTGGGTTCGGGATTTTTTCATTCTATAAGAAACATTTAAACATATCAAATGAAAATGATTTATATCAAATTCCTTGAATATAATTATACGCATTTAATTTGCAATTTATTACATTTAATTCAACAGTACAGACAGAAAAAAAAATATCAATCAATAAAACTGATGCCAACAAACAGTTAACCAACACAAAACTAGAGCTTTTGCACAGACGTGACAAATACCCCCACATGCCGCATTGACACAGAATATTTTGTATGTTGTCTTAAAACAAAGCGGATGCCATGCTCAATGGTTTAAACGCACTAAGTGACCTAGTTTGTAACCCAGCATGGCCCATGTTCGAACTTGACCTACACATCATCTAGATACAACTTCTGACCAAGTTCGGTGAAGCTGTGATGAAAACTACTTGAATTAGTAAGCGGATATAATGCTCAATGTTTATAACGCCCTTAGTGACCCCGTGACCTAGTTTTTAACCCGACCCATATTCGAACTTTACCTAAATATCATATAGATACAACATCTGAGAAAGTTTGGTGAAGATCGGATGAAAACTACTTGAATTTGAGAGCGGACACTGAGACCGACCAACAGACCAACAGACAAGCTCACTCCTACATACCCCCCTAAACTTTGTTTGTGTGGGTAAAATGATATCAATCATTTATGTTAATATGTATACAATACTTATTTTTAATTTCATGGCAGAAAATTACTCAATTTCAAATGATTAAGGGGGTATAACCCTTGAAATACCAAGTTGATTCTTACATGATTGTGCGTGCACAACATAGTATGATGATACATATTTATTAATTGTTTCATGAAATTCCATTCAATAGAAACAGCTATGAACGAACAAATTTCAGTGCATTTAAAATAAGGAGGCATAACTCTAAAGCATTCAAGGCTGTCCAAACATAATTTGAGTGTGCACCACACATGATTCATACTTATTTTATGTGTCATGAACTTCCAGGAGACGCAGCAAAAAATGTCAATACAAAAAGGACATATCTCTGGAGTAAGCAATGCTATTGAACAGAATTTACACTTGCATCTTCGCAGTTTAATAAATTAAACATTTATTATAAGTTCCATGCAATAGTTAATACGAAACAGCTCCAGACATAGAAAAAATAAAAAATAAATCATTAATTTAATCTATATACATAACTGGAGTTACAAGCTCAAACCAAATAATTGTACGCGTGCATCTCTGCAATATAGTTACTGAGAAGACAGATGGCCGTTAAATGGATAATGGCAAAACAATATCCCTCCAATGGCAATTGAGTAAAAAGGCCAGATATTTAGAGAAACATGTACTTACCTTTCGTTTTCTGATTTGTTGTTTTGGAGATGACTTCTCGCGTTTTCCAGAGGTTTTGGGAAGAGCTGAGTCGGTAACAGTTACTGGGTCCAACAGAAAAAACGGTTGAAGACTCTGGAAGAAAAACAACCGAACATAATGTAAAATGAAAGGCGATAATAGACAAGTTATGTCTCCCAGAATGGGCAGTTCACATAATTGACACACAAATGTACATGTAGCATGACAATATTAAAATGGCACTGACCAATATTCATGCAGAAATTTAAAAATCAATTTTACACACTATTTGATATGCACAGTTATAAGTACACGGCCTTTCGATTAACCATTGTTCTGGTCCCAAAGCGACGTTAATTTGTTAGAATGGTTCGGTAAAAACCAATTATGTGGATGTCAAGATTATATAAAGCAAATGCAATGAATTGAAATCCACTGAATGGAAATATCCTTCAGGTTGTATCAAGGGTACAACTCTAAACTGACTCTGACATCCTTATAAATCTAATTTAAAAAAAAACTACAAAATACGCTTTTGCTTTGAACTTCCACTCAATGATATATTTCAGCTTATGACGTTTCAGTAAATAAGTTGTGGTCATTCGAAAGTTTGGACAAGGACGCAGGAAACACATATGGCAGGGGTATTTCTATTGCTTCATCACCATTTTTGGTTAATGTTGATGCATGAAACATACATACGGAATATTACGCTAGTCAATTGTTCCAAGAGTTTGTATTCAGTCGAGTGGCTTGTGTGATGACGTATCACACGAGAGGCGGAGCTCTTGGAACAATTGACTAGCGTAATATTCCATTTATTATATACAGCAACTAACGAAAACTGTTAACAATTGTTTTTTTTTGCTTTAACAAAACATACAACACAATGATACAAACGGAACGCCATAGTTTATATAACACGCGCATGAATACAGTTTATGCAAATTAGTCTAACGTGTACACATTTGAACAGGGGAAACACAGGTTTTAATCTTCGCGTGTTGAAAGCACATTTTGTTGGATTTACCAGCTGGATTTATAATTCACCAACAGTTAATCGCTGTCACTTTCTACTATGCATATTCTCTTGCGTTTCTTCGATGGAGAGTGTGCATAGTAGTTGTTGATGGTTACGTTACACCGGAATAATTGTGCACCTTGGAGATTTGTGTTATCGTGGGAATCATCAATGGCGGCGTTGGATGTGTTTTTGTTGCTGCTTGACATAGATGTGTTTCGCACCGATGCCGGGATGACAGAACCATAGGTAGGCCTAGGGTTAAGTTGCATAATATGTTGTTGGTCAGGATTTTCTGATAATATGTCGGACATGGCTGCTTGCATTTCGAGAGAAGCCTTTGCGTAATTGTTAACACTTTGCACATGTTTGTGTCCAGTTAGCTGTTGAATTGTTGTTGGAGCAACCCCATTATGCAAGAGAGTCGTACAGGTTGTTTTTCGGGCACTGTGATTTGTCTTCCGACCTGTGAGATCGCCCCTCTCGGCCATCGTTCTCATTATTGACCTCAAGGAGTTTTCACCCATGGGCTTACATTTATACCACTTGTTGGACCCATCATGTCTACTATAGTTTATACACAAGTAGAAAGGGGCATCATCACGCAGAGCTTCTTTCGGTCTGTGATGAGCAAACTCCTTGTACGCTTCAACAGGGCATGAATCTTTGTTGGTATGAGCAAACTGCTTAGGTGGAAAGGCCCTTTGATCCGACTTGGTTTCCGATGTACGTGTTTTGGTCAACCGTTCATTGTATTCAAGGTATTCTCTTCCTTGATCAGTTTTTTTCAGTTTGATGTCGCCCCATCTTAGGTTGTTACTTTTGGTTCCACTACGAATGCCGAACAATGTTGAAATATTTAGCCAAACTTGATTCAACAGCTGTCTTGGGCTTTGAAGTCCAATTACTGCTTTTTGTTTTAAAATCCCTCTTTCTTTAGAGGTAATGGCTTCAGCAGCATGGGGCCTGTTTCCTTTTCCTTTTTGCTTCAGTTCCTTTCTTTTGGAAGCCAAAACCTTTCGAGAAGTTTCAAACTCTCTGTCATCCAAAATGCTGTGGGAATATTTATTTTCCCTTAAATATCTGGAAAAAATCACATTTAAACAATGCATTTTCATTCTTTTATTTTTTAAACTTGACCCATGTACAGAATTATTTGATTTTTTTTTAACTGGATATAATTTGAAAATTATGAGCATTATTTACATTTTGTTCGAGATATTATTTTTTCTTAAACCGTTAATATCATTGTGCGGTTTATATTCAATTTACATATTGTTTTGGTTAATAACTTTTATACATTTATTTGCCACTTAATTAAATTTTATTTTCATAGATGTGTGCAATAACCAATCAGGTTAACATAACAGCTATAAAGCATAATTACACAGCTATAACATTTCATGCTGTTTAAATATTTTAATTTAATCACTTTATGTTGGATGTAGTAAATTAACTTAACAGCAAGGTCGACATGTTTTAATGTTTTATGGATAGGGTGTCCGTCTAGCCACTGGGAGGTGATGGGTTCGATCACCATCGTGCAAGCGTTCTTAAGATCTCTCACAAAGACACATAGTAATGGTTCTAAGCCCAGAAAATGGACTCGAGAGTGTTTATATAAGCCTTAGGCTTTCCATGGACTCAAGCTTAAATATATAGGTTAAAACTATCTCTACAGCAGTGAGTAATACAGTACTACAACAACATTGCATGATCATCACTGAAATACTATTTCGATTCAATGTTGATTGTTTATACACTGAGCACTTTATTCTACTATGTTTTTGGTGTATCAATATGAATTTCTTTTACAAACCGGTCAATGCCTCGATGGTAGCTTGTGAGTGTGTCAGGCTCATACTCAGACCCGTCGGCTTTACGGATGGACAGGAGGAATGAACCTATGTAGTTGCCAAGTTCAGTGGTCATGATGTCACAGACAGATCTTGTTTCATTGCGTGGTGGTTCTGATAGCCAGCGTTGGAAATGGCGCATACATAATTCAGTTTTGCGGCTAGTGTTCACATTTTTCATACTTTGAACAAAATTTGTCTTTTCATCTTCTGTTACATGTACAAATGTTGGTTGTTTACGTGTTTCACCTTGAGCATGACTATTTAAACTCATCTGTTTCATTTGATTTCTTTGGTCTTGTGAACTTAAATCTATATTTTGATGCAGATCAGACTTACTTTCATTGGGCAGCTGGACACCTGCTTCTAAAAGAGTGGACACTGCACTTGTTTCAGTATTTTCAGTGCTTCTGACATTTTCATTCTCTCCAGAATTATTAACAGCCGTTTCAAATAGTTCATTTTTAAAAAAACTATCGTCAATTAAGTCAAATAAACTGATCGATGACCATTCCGCTATGTCCATGGTCGAAAATTCGGCCCTATTTACTCTCTGGTCAAACTGCAGACGACGTATCTAATAATACTACACAGGGGGCTTTCCTATTTTCGCTACGCGTAGTGTGACGTCATTAAATGGGTCAGAGATTTAACAAGGGGGGTTTCCTATATTCGGTGCGCATACTGTGACGTCATTAAATGGGTCAAAAAGTAGTCCGGCTTCTAAAAATTGTAGTATGGTAATACGGAATTGGAAACAGCGAGTAGCGTAATACGGGATTTTTATTTCAACGATTGATACAACCTGTATTTTGTTAAAAGCATTCAACAGGTATATAATAAACATAAATATCATTGTTCTGATCAATAGCTGCATTGTAATACAAATGATAATACAATGTACCTGCTGGTCAAGAAATCCAATTGTTTCACCACTGTCCCTCTGTTGGTCAATCATCTTGCTTCTTGATGTTGTTGACCACACTCGCTCCCATTGGTCTAATTCATCCTTTGTGTCTAAAATAACATGCTTATTGTTTACGCCATGCTTTGAATGATAATTGGTGATTAAAATGATAATGATAAGAGTAATTAACATGAAATATGGATACATTATCAATTATCTTCACATTTATGGTTTTATGAATCTATCAGCAAATCTTAAGTTTGTTTATTGAAAATAGCCAATCCTTTCAGTTATTATTTTATTATTAAATTTATACTTAGATGATTTTTCCCAATTCTTAAGGAAACCAGTAATTTGTCTCCAAGACTTAATTCAACTTCTGTGAAAAACTACACAAAACAAACAAATTCATTGTTAAAACTGAGTCCCATTCGTCTGTTTTTTTAATTTGCAAAATACATTTCCGCTATACAAAACGATAACTACCATCAATTATAGAACATATTGAAGCATCGGAATAAATGCCTTAATGGAAGTATGCATCACTATTTGTAAATTCTTTCACTACACTCCTGAATAAATGACAATTAAGCAGGGACTGAGGACCTACCTGCAAGATGTTAGATTTCACAAAGGTGGTTCCCAGCTGCTTTCAGATGAAATTGCTGTCCCACAGTCGCATCTTTTAGTTGACGCCTTGGAATAACGGCCGTTGTTCCATCACTGTCAAACAGGACTAAACCGTATGACATCCTGGAAGGAAATATGACTTATTCACAGTTTGTTTTTAAAATTTATTTGTCGATTTAAACTGCAAAAAGAATGCCCATTATTGAGGGGAATGACGGTCGTTTTAATACAATAATTATCAATTTTCTACATGTAAGTAATGTTGATTATTGTCAGAGAGCATCTGGGATATTCTTGCACATTTCATTCATAAATATTTTACTTCTACTTCTACTGCTACTTAGTTTTTCTCACGCCCGCGAGTACAACATTTTTTGCAGAATATTTTAAACAACAAGCAAGATGGTTTAAAACGTGTATCCTCTATGGTCTATTAATTATATTAAAATATGTGTCTTTAATTATAGCTTGATAATGATAATTTGTTGATTGCAAAGATTTGATAGATATTATTAGACATCACGCTTTTGTAATTATTGTGTACCTTTCAAATATAAAAAAGTTATATGCAAAATGTTTCATCAGTTTGGACCAATATAACAGTCAATTAGAATCTTTATAAAAACTTTATTACCACCTGCCATCCAATGTGGAAATTAACTGCAGGATATTAAATATGAAACAAGATTCTCTTTGTAATTGCAATTTCAACCTTAAACTAATATAAGAAATATTAAATATGAAGTGAGAAAAAAATAAATCACTGGCCTTTAATAAGTTTTTTACCATATTTATGCAAAATGGATGTCAAAATTTATTCTGTGTAAAATGTACCACTGTATTATCTCGATGTAATTTGAAGATTAATTTTACGTTGACAATATTGGTTTCAAAGAAGTTAGCCCAATTTACTCCGTGAATGTCAAATGAAAATAATAGTTGATGGAGGGTCAGTCTCTAGACCAATATTAATATGTGTTATAATAAGGTCAAGTATCATGTTTTATAGGAGTTCAAAAACTGTTCTTTATGCAAACAAATAAGCCCTTAGTTTTTAAAGAATCGAAAATAACATTAACACAAATAAAAACTTGGAATTTCAAAAGGTGTAAGCCCTAATATCTTAGATACTTGCGATTTATAAGACATTTAAATGTTGTATGCAATTTTGCACCTGTTTTGAGTATTTTAAAGCTATTACAATAACTAAAATAATATCATTATACTTTTAAACATAGCTTTCTGTAAAATGTCATATATCTAATGTCATTGATATCATCTTCATGAGCAAAACTTTACGTTCAATTTAACAGACGGACAGACCGACGTGTGCAAAAACAATATACCCCCTCTTCTTCGAAGCGGGGCAAACATATAAATTTGATTTAATGATGTATTGCTTAAAATTTACAAGGAAGAAAAATGATTATGAACATTACTGGTTTTGTTACAATATAAGTTTTATTTGATACACATGTACATAATTCTTTATATTTAATACCAGCATATTCTTCAATCAATGAAAAACAGGAAATTGTTTGGTTTTATACACTTAACATGTCTTATTACAAATGCAGCCTTTTGAATTCCACCATCCATTTCAGCCTCTTTTTCAGAAATTAATTCAGCAGGTATTATGCTTATCAGTTTTAACATAAATAGCATGTTAAGTGTAAAATATGTTAATTCAACTCAGTTTAATATGTCAATAACTCAACATTAACACTTAAGTGTGTGTGTGTTTGTAGCTGATAATGTTGTCCCCCAAAGTGTGAAATGGGAGTTGTTTCCGATTAATGATAATTGGCATGGTGTGGTTAGGAGTTGATGGAACCTTGACCAAAATCCACTTCTCCTTTAAGTTGTCACATAATACATGTACAACTAAGATCTATCAAGCAAATGAACATTTTCATCTTATGTTCTATTGGCATGGTGTAGAGGTACTCAAAATTTAGAAACCAAAATTAACTGTACAACCATTTTATGGCACAATTATAAGTAGCATATCTTAACATGTTTGAACATTATTGCTGCTACATGATTTCATTTTGTTTTGTGAACTAATCCTTATATTGTATAAATTGAATGTCTTCAAAAAGAGGGCCAACTTCTATATTCTTGCAGGTCCCAACATAAAAAATATATGTTAACATCAATGTTTAACGAACAAATGTCAAATAGTCAGAATGAATAATATTTTATGATTTAAAATACCGACAAATATTTCAAAGGTTCAGAATGATGGTCAAATTAAAAAGCATTACAAATATCATGAAATCCATGTACATAATTTAATTTTCATACAAAACATAGAGTAAACATATTTCAATAAGAAACTTTTTAAATAGTGAAAAAACTCTATTGTTAAGAATAGAACAGTTTGTACTCAAATTTGTATTGTGATGGACATGCATAAAAGATTTCTATCCTGACCAAGAATATTTATTTTTTTTGAGGCTCCTGTTGGACTAAATATCTGACCCATTCCCAAATCAAAATATGATTTTCAATAACCCCGGTAAGTAAAATTTCCCAATCTTCAAAATACAGTTGAAACAAAATTGCACTTTCCTTGAACATTATTTCATTGGTAATAATATAATAAGCAAATGTGATCAAAACTTATAATAACTTTGCCATTAATTTGTAGTTTTTTTAACATACTATACGCTGGGTAGCTCATACATATAAAAATGCTTTCAATAAAGGTACAACTGATGTAAACAGACACAATTTTATTCAGCACAAATCAAAATATAACGAGTTAAGACGAAAAGCAAAATACCGCTATAGAGTCAAAGAAGGGGCACGGTTAAACAATATAGCTAAAACACAGCCTAAACAATTTTGGAAAAATATTAAAAAATGTCATAAACAACATATGAGCATTCCTGACAACATCAATATAGAAAACATGTATGAACATTTCAATTATTTATATAGTAATGATATGAACAACATGCCCAATGAAAACATTGACAATATCCACAACACTAGCAACAGCGAAACATATGATTTTCTTGACTCCCCGATCACAGAAAATGAAATACAACACGCATTATCAACACAACACAACGGAAAATCAAGCGGGCCGGATCAGATACCAGCTGAAATAATCAAAGCTTCAAACACCATCATAAAACCGCATCTGACACATATAATCAATAACATATTTGAAAGTGGAAATATCAAAAAGGCAAAAGTAATGTAGATTGTATTTTTATACTTCACAGTCTGTTAAATAAAGTAATAAATTCGGGCCAAAAATTATACTGCATTTTCATTGATTATGCTAAATGCTATGATAGCATAAACCGTGCACTATTATGGCAAAAACTGATATCGCAAAAAATTAGTACCAAACTTGTATCCGCGTTTCGAGCTATGCATACTTCTGTTAAGGCAGCCGCATGAAATCACAAACATCCGATCATATAATATCCAACACAGGAGTAAAACAAGGAGACCCGTGTTCAAGCATTTTTTTAATGTTCGTCAATGATATGGTAGAGAACATAAATTCAAACATGAAGGAATTATAATGATTAACGACATTAAGTTCTTCTTGTTATCATACGCAGATGATCAAGTTCTATTTTCGACATCACCAACATCATTACAATCAATGTTGAATGACATTGAAAATTACTGCATAGTATCTCAACTTAAAATTAATACACAAAGGTCTTGATCTTTGAAAAGAGTAATCGCCATACAAATTATAACTTATATATATATATATATATATATATATATATATGTCTTTATGCATACGCATGCGTGTGTGAGCGTGTGTGTGTGTTAAATGTATCCGTGTACGTGTGCATATGTATTACATGGTTCTGTATTATTAGTTCATTGACATAATGATGCTAATTATAGTGTCTGCTTGTCGTGTACGTGTTTAACGGTTTAACTGTCGTGTTTTTTCTTAAAGTACTATTTTTCGTACATAACTGTTTATTACATTAAACGGATTAATATAAAATAAATGATAATAAAAAATAACACGAATCACTTTAAACAACTACTCTATCTTCATAAATATGAGAGCTTATGTGGTTTTAACTGTATAACTGTTCGATTAGCGAACTCATTCGGCATTATTTTAACTGTATGACTGTTTGATTAGCTAATTATTTCTACCTTGTTAAAATGCACGTTGCAAGCAAAAGGAATATTCTCTAATTGAGTAATTCTGTCTTATGTCTCTTTACATGACTATGTATCCATGACGTGCATGTAATTCTCTTGTAACTATGTACTTTACCTTCTTCTTGTAAGTGTACAATACCGTTATAGCATATGTATGTATGTCTTCATCGAATAAGTGCACCTTACACCATCCAACTATTGTGAATGACACTTAATTCTCCATCTGAGCAGCTCATTTACAAAATGACCTCTTACCACCTGATTAACCTCTGTATAACTTTTTTATTTGCTTTATTTTTTTACTTTATTATTCTCAGGACGAAGGACTTGTTGATGGATCTTTGATCATTGTAAATCTTGTTAAAGTGCACTCACCTTTCTCAATGTGTAATGATGGGTACATATAACATTTTACCAAGATACAAACCATTCGGATTGTGGTTCGCAACTATAAATGTATTAGTATTAATCTCGTTGTCCAATGACGAAATTTCTCTTGAATCGTCTATACAAAACATCAGAGGGCAATCCCAACTTTTCCGGCATATCAAACGTCCGTACACACGCGCTACAGTTAGTGAACGCTACTATTATAATGTTATATTTGTTAGAAAAACACTTTTTGTCTTTTTAACAGTCTTGATAGTTACATGGCTAATCACAAACATGTTGCTTTCAGGGGATATCGAACTAAACCCTGGCCCTGTATCTATTACTTCTCTAGCTTCCTCTGTCAAGGAGATAAATACACTTACTGACTTATTGACAATGCCTAATAACTTTTCATTTATTCAGTATAATGTTCAGAGTATTTTGAACAAATTAGATATTCTTACAGCAGAACTATCGAATTTTGATGTATTATCCTTCACTGAGACTTGGCTTAATAATTCTATTGAAACTGACGATCTACTTATCCCTTCTAATCACCGCCCTGAGCGCAAAGATCGAACACATGATAGCCACGGTGGCGTCATACTATACGTAAAAGATTTTATCCACTATGAACGCAGACCTGATCTTGAGCCAATTTCATTAGAATGCATTTGGATTGAACTACACTTGCAGGGTAAAAAGCGTGTCTTATTTGGGTTATATTATAGACCTCTAAATGCAAATGCGTCTTACACTGAACTCATTGATGACTCTATTGGTTTAGCAATTGACACCGGTATATCAGATATTATAATAACGGGTGATTTTAACATGAATAACAATATACCTACATTAGCAAGAAAACTTGATTCTTGGTGCCTTGAGTACAGCCTTGTCCAAGTTATTGACGAACCAACGCATTTCACAGAAAGGTCCTCGGCAATCCTTGACTTGTTGCTTCTTAGTAACCCAAACAGCTTGGTATTATCAGGTGTCGGTGATCCTTTTCTTGATCAACAGTATCGCTACCATTGCCCTATTTTTGGTCTATTCAAATATCACAAGCCAAAAGCGAAAATATACGAGCGTCTTATATGGAAATATGAGGACGGTAACTACGATTTGTTACGCGAAACTTTCTCTACATTTTACTGGGAATTAATTGCAAGTGCTGATGTTGACACATATTGCACTAATATCACTGATACTATTATTCGTAATGCTCAACTTTGTATTCCTCACCGGCTAATAAAGATCAAACCGCGCGACGCCCCTTGGCTCAATATACATATACGTCGTATGATAAGAAAACGTAAACGAACTTACAAACACGCGAAATGTAAACACAGTATATATTATTGGTCGAAATTCCGCATGCTTCGAAACCAGACCACATCATTAATTAGACAAGCGAAAGATCATTACTACGACAGCCTATGCGAAAAACTATGCAAAAAACTCAAACAGAATAACCACATAGCTAAGGACTGGTGGAGAACTCTTAAGCCATTTATCAATACACCTTATAATAACTCTATGTCTGCTCTCATAAATCCCGCTGACGATTCGATTGTAACTGATTGCGTTAAAAAGACGAACATTCTTAACAATTTCTTTCAAAGTCAGTCAAAAATTGACATTGATAACGAAAACTTACCGGATCTTACTTATGTTCCAATTTCTAACTTGCTAGAGTCCTTCATTATCACTCCGACTGATGTTCACGATATTCTCAAAACTCTCTCGGTAGACAAAGCATCAGGACCTGATTGTATAAGTAACCGTATCTTGAAAGAATGTAGACACGAATTGTCCCCCTCTTTATGTGACTTTTTTAATTTTTCACTCGACAAATGTATAAGGCCAAGCTGTTGGAAAGAAGCGAACGTCAGTGCAGTTTTAAAAAATGGTGACCCTAAATTAGCGATTAACTACCGTCCTATATCATTGCTTAATACAATGGAAAAAGTGTTTGAAAAAATAATATTTAAACACGTGTACAATAACCTTATTAGCAACAAAATTCTGACCTCATTTCAATCTGGCTTTCTGCCAGGCGATTCAACCACAAACCAACTAACCTATATTTACGATACGTTTTGCAAAGCCCTCGACAATGGATTAGAAGTAAAAGCTGTCTTTTTTGACATTAGTAAAGCGTTTGATAAAGTCTGGCACCTGGGTCTTTTACATAAACTGAATTATATTGGCATCCGTGGAAAGTTACACTCTTGGTTTATAAACTATCTTAATGGAAGACGTCAACGCGTAGTACTTCCAGGCGCAGTTTCAAATTGGGCTTCACTAGAGGCCGGTGTTCCACAGGGCTCTATATTAGGGCCCCTTTTATTTCTCATATTCATAATTGATATTGTAAACGATATCCAAAGTAACATTCGTCTATTTGCCGACGACACATCCCTATATATTATCATAGATGACCCAAACACGTCAAATGCAATTTTGCATAACGATATCAACCGAATATCTGACTGGGCCTTAAAATGGCATATCTTATTTAATCCCTCAAAATCTGAAACATTAACATTCTCCAGAAAGCAACATCCGAATACCTATAATTTCACAATGTTGTCAACGCCAATACCGGAAGTAAGCTCTCACAAGCATCTAGGAGTTTTCCTTTCTAACGATTGTAAGTGGCACATCCATATTAAATATATATCAGATAAAGCATGGAGTCGAATCAATATTATGCGTAAATTGAGATTTAAACTTGACCGTAAATCACTCGAAATAATGTATACGTCATTTATCCGACCGCTGATAGATTATTCAGACGTAATATGGGATAATTTTACTCAAGCAGAAAAACATGATCTCGACAAAATTCAAACCGAAGCAGCGCGCATTGCATGTGGAGCATCCAAATTAGTATCCTTAAACGATTTGCAAAAAGAAATTAACTGGGAACCGCTTCAAGATCGACGCGACAAACATCAACTAATACTTTTTTACAAAATGCAAAATTCCCTCACCCATCAGTACTTGACCAACCTGGTACCTCAACATGTCGGAGCTGCTACTAGGTATAATCTCCGTAATGCAAATGCTTTACGCACATCCGAATCAAGATCAACCATTTATTATAATTCTTTTCTATCAGCAGTTATTCGAAAATGGAATATACTACCAGAAGAAGTAAAAAGTAGTGAATCGTTGAATATATTTTAATCAAAGCTTAAAAGAAGTTTGATTAAAACACCATCGTACTTTTATATAGGGAAACGTTATCTCCAAATAATTCATACGCGGTTAAGGACTAAATCAAGTGCGCTTAATGAACACCTTTACGCGAAAAGCATCATCGAATCCCCACTATGTTCCTGTGGAGATATTGAATCCAATTACCACTTCTTCTTCGTATGTCCTAACTTTAACGCAATACGTACTACATTAATGAACAGTATCTCAAGCTGAATCAGCGATGTTGAGCTTGGTAATCTACTTTTCGGCATTACACATCTTACCGATAGTGACAACTCTGACATTTTTCTACATGTTCAACAATTTATAAAAGAATCCCGGCGATTCTACTAACAATCCGGTAATGGTTAGTTGTTGTTGTTCCAAATCCATGTCCTCGCATCTACAATCCTTCGTCCTAATTTCCTTATTGTATCCAAGTCCTCGCATCTACAATCCTTCGTCCTCATTTTCCTTGTTGTTTTCCTTAAGTTTTTCCTTTTCTTTTCTTTTCCTTACTACTCTTATTTACTTTTCTTTCAAAACCTTTGTACACTTACCACTAATATTTCCTATGTCTAGCATAAACTAAGCTGTATTATTCCTAATACACTGCCAATTATGTGTAAATATAATCGCAAGGAGAGAAACTCTATAAGAATTATTTCTTCCGTTTCAATCCTTTTATAATAACTATTGTATTGTGTATTTTGATATATTGTACTTGCCAAAAAGAAATAAATATGTTTAAACTAAATTATAACTTTTACCTCTACAGGGAATTATTAAAAATAGTGACATCTTTTAAGTACTTAGGTATAACACTATTTAAGAATGGTAACTGGTATAAAACAGCCCAAACACTAGTAGAACGCGGAAATAGATCTCTACATAAACTTTTCACTATTATAAATCAATATGTATTCTCAACACGCGAACAATTAAACCTATTTGATAAACTAGTCACCCCAGCCCTACACTATTTAGCAGAAGTATGGGGATTTACGAAAGGTAAAGAAATCGAATTAATACATACAAAACTACTTCGAAAAATCTTAAAAGTAAAGAAATCTACAAATCTAGCTGGTATGTACGGAGAATTAGGACGATACCCGCTATTCATAATACGCAAAGTACAAATATTCCGCTATTGGTTAAAAATACTTAAATCGAGTGATAACAGTATCACAAAAACAATATATTCTGTGATATTTAACGATGCACAACAAAATATCACATACAACCATCGACATTGGGCGTCACACCTAAAAAACTCTTGACGAGCTTGGGTTAAGCAATATATGGGCGGATCAGACAACTATCATAAATAAAAGCGATTAAACATTCATCTACAATACAATTAAACAACGTTTATTAGATAATTTCAAACAAAGCTGGTATAGGGAGATAAATAATTCCCCTAGACGCATGATCTATTGTAGATTTAAAAACACATTTGAGTTAGAACCATATCTTGATTTTATAACAAATAAGAAATACAAAATATCACTAACACGATTTCGATTATCTTCACATAGATTAGAAATTGAAAGAGGTCGTTATCAGTTATAATTGCTAATTTTTACAAGACATAGACATTTTATTTTTTTCGTTGAATATGTTTGTATAATTCAAATAATTCTACATTTTCCTAGTGTTACAGTTGATGATATAATTATATTGATTACTGCTGTACTACTGTTTTTTGTAAACTTCTCTAATTGAATTAATGTATTGATACTATTACACACACTGCGTTACTTTCTGTTTTGTGGCAAAAAAGCATTGTATATCCTTATATGCTTATAAAGTTTGTTGTTGTTGTTGTGAAAATTTTTGTATACAACAGATGCATCTATGACTACCATATATAAACTATTAAATACGTCAATTCAAATCAATTCATAAATAATAATTAATACAGTGTACATGATATGTTCATTAATACAAACTATTTAAATGTTTTTTTGTATTATACTTAATGTGCTAATCTCAACAATGCTGATTAAAGGGTCAATATATTGCACCATAAGTACCCATTGTCCAATAGCTGTTAGCTGTTTATACAGGTCGCCGTGGTGTAATGAATATGGTGTCCGCCTAGCGACCGGGAGGTCACGGGTTCGATCCCCACCGTGGGAGCGTTGTTTAGATCTCCCCCAAAGACACCAAGTACTGGTTCTAGGCCCAGGAAACGGACTGTTAGGCTTTCGATGCAATCGAGCTAAAATAAATAGGTTTAAACTAATAGCTGTTATTTTGCTAATCTAATCAACGCTTGTAGATTGCACCATCAGTGCGTGATATCTTGTTTAATGGTTGTATAGTTAGTAACTTAATATTAAATTAATTTTTAAATTGTAATAATACATATTCTGCATAACTAAACATTTTAGTGTCAAACTTTTTATTACACCATAATCTTGATGACAGACTGAATAAATATGTAAACAATTCATGGAAAACAATTATTTATGAAGTGATATATATACATCAATATGAAATTGGGAAAATGGGCGTGGTCAACTGTTTACCTAATTAATTAAATATTGAAAAATATTTCAAACTCTCATAACTTTCTTATTTTTTGACTGGTTTTGAAAATATTTTCATCCTTGTGTTTCCTTTAATTTTTAAAGAGTAAGTATTTGAAAGGTTACAACACCTGAATTTGTTTGCAGCATTATGAATTCATTAATTCAATAATTATATTTGTTTACTTTGCAACATATGAGTCCACTTAAAATTATCATCAAAGAACATCAAAGGTGTGCTTTTACTCAATTAATTAAAACAATGGTTATATTTGTTTAATTTGTAACAAACTATTCGACTTACAATGACCATCAAAGAGCATCAAAGCGGTTCTTTTACTCAATTTTTAAATGATCTCAATTTATGAAAGAATAATTTCAGGCACTTATAAAAACAATTGTAATACGATCTTTTTTAATTGATAAAATTGTTAGATGCTAACCTAAACACAACCATCAAAAATCAGTAATTAATATCTAATCACTCAGGACTAGCTTACATCATATTTTTTTTTAATCATTTATTAATGAGACACATAAATGCACTCAATTTAAATACTAACCAATAAAGTTATTTTTTACACACATCCCAGCATTATTACAAATAACAACTTCTAATATACATTTTCATATTATTTCATCTTCAATATTTAAAACAATATTATCATTTTCAGCTGAACCAGGCTTATAGCCAAGTAATTTCAGTTGCTGCCATATACTTTTGGGCTTATCCTGGTTTTCAGCCATTTGATTAAAAAAATACGTTGATTATGCAGTAGTAACTTGTCTTTGTACATTATTTCCATATCTACAATACATAGAGTAGTCATCATGGCAACCTTCTTTTCTAAACTTATACATGTTGGCTCTTACTTTTATCATATGTAAAACCTCAGCTGTCTTCTCTTATTCTAACACTATTCTAATATCACTGTACATTCAATCTGATCTGACATATCAAATGTTAAAGTAAATTTAATACTTAATTAACATGATCATTGTAATTGTCAACATATGTTTTAGTTAAGCATTATTTTGAAGAAACACTAACCTGCAAACAACTCCTTTCATCCAAATATCACAAATTCATAACAAAACCTGAATAATATATAAACAATGTATTTCTTGAATGTTTGGTTGCAATTTGCAATGAAGTAACTTTATTTTAACTTGGTTTAAATATTCTCATCTGACACCAATTTAATTGACACCTAGACAGTGAAATTATAAACAGAATGTTAAAACAATAAGAAAGGGAACTGGGGCTTTTATTCTCACTATGACACGTTGTTCTAACAATACCCACAACAGTGAGAAGGATCCTACACTTTCATACCTCTTGGCTAAGGACCATTTCCTGTAGCATAATTATTGACAGGGTATACATCTATGCCTTAATTTTGACAATAACTTTTAAAAAAAGGATTGTAGTAAACTATTCAACTTCAAAAACATTTAACATTACTGGTAATATTTGATTCCTCTGTGTATGAATTATTGTAAATTGGAGCTTCTTCAGTGCAATTTTCAAAATGCAAACTGTAATTCATCATAAAAATAAAAACATGTGTAATGTATTGTTACTAATATGGCTTGGTTTCACACTAAAATAATTCACTTTGTGCTCTAAAACACAACAAAATGTGTATTTTAAAACATGGCAGAAATTATGCACAGTGATACATTGTATTTATAAGAAATAGCCATATCACTTGTATAAAACTGGGTATACTTCTTTTGCTATGAAAAAAGTTGATAATATTTGCACCAAATGTTAATTTTAAACATTAGATGAAGTATCATTCATTATGTTCCGGTGAACAACATGATATTGCAAACGCAAATAATTGTATGGCAATATTGACTGCAATAGTACACAGCTTCTGTGTAAATGCTACACTTGTATTACTTTTCTAAATAATAGATTTGGTGAATGATCGGTTTACAAGTAATGTAAAGATAAAAATGAAATAAAAAAGTTTCCTGAGGCATGTCTGATTATTGAACATTATAAAGTAATTTCGGCCCCAAATAAGCCCTTAGAAAAACTTACTTTTATTAATAGTATGCAAATGGATGAGACTAATTTGCACAAAGTTGAAAGAGATTATAAGTCGCCCAATGTTTATTTCTTAGAATTCTTCATTTAATTCTCACCAGTGGTTAAAGAAAAGAACATAATGAGGTCTGTAAGAAATTAGAAACAATGGCTGTAACCATAGGATGACATATGCCCCCTATGGGTTTCTATATCGCATTTTACAGACTGAAACCGGTCATATAGATATAGAAGGACCAACATCCCTGAGGTGTAATATTGATTATTATGTCTTAATTTTATGTTTAATTTCCATCTAACAACGCAGTGAATGCATTACAAATTAACATATAACTAATTCTTGTGTCAGCATTTGAAAGCCTTTTTTTTCAGAAATTTTATTTTGTTTACAATTATGAGGCAGAGTCAGAGTTGGTATTCCCTGAGGCTGTGTCACATTGTTTGACACTGGAAATGTATTTTTGCTTGACAAATAAAAATGGATTTCCATTAAAAGAATGTTCACATATTGTAATTAATTTCAAATCAAATTATGTGAACACGAAAGCTAGTTGTTCCATGGGAAATTAAAAGGGAATAAATAAGCTGACCAATACCAGCTGTATTAAAGACCATTTTTAGAGAGATTAAACAGCTCATTACTGAAGCTTAAAATACCAGTACACAAATTTTGTAGTTGATTTGTTGCTTGGGGCCAGCGATTCATTGATTTTGGACCACAGGCAGGGCACAGTAGGGTGCCAAATAAAATGCTGAAATGAACTACTTGTGATGCACTTTCTTGGGGGTTATCTGATAATCTACTTGTTTAAATACAGGGAAATGCGAACATTTAGAGGACAGAATATTGAGGTAGCCTGCAACCTACTGATCATTTTAATTCAACATTGACATTTTTATAACCAAAATCCTTTTCATATTGAAACCTACCATTTAAATAATTAAGAACATGTTTTTAATCAACTTTAACTCACTAAATTTCCTAAGGACACGAGTCGTTTGTACAATGGCTCAACCCACCAACATGGACATTTTATAACTTGAGGACTTACATTTGGTTTCAGTTGATCTTAAATTATGTGCCTGTGTTTCCTTATTTGCCTGAGGCTGCATTATCTCAGGACTCCCATCTGCGGCTCACATAAGATGGTAACTTTGTCATAAATTACTCAATACACTGTACTTTGGTATAAAAATTGAAATTCAGTACGTATGTGCCTTCCATTTTACATGTATAAGTATGTGATCAATAAGATGCTATTTTGTTTAAATCTCTTCAATATAATGTATCCCGGAAAAAGCAACTTTTTTGAAAAACCCACTGATCTGCTGGTACAAATAAACATGACCCATTTATAATCCTTTCAAAATCACACACCTTATCAATTGTTATAATTTAAAGTAAGCTATCATTGGTTAATTTAATGGACCAGCGTTGTTTGTACCGGGGAGATTAGTGGGGTTTTCTAAACTCGTGCTTTTCCGGGATAGATCTATTAAAGCCATAAATATCTGTATAACCACACAAAAACAATGTATCATGTCACCGCACAATAAACAATGCATAGGAACAGAACAAGTTTCAAATATCTTATCAAAGGAAAAACAGGAGTAAACAGGTATTTCCAACCATGCTTTCACAACAAAGATTCACATCATCTCAAGTCTTAAATTAAATCACTCTGTACTCAATTGTTCAAACAAACATTGGGAAACAACTCATGTGATATGGTGTGCTCACATAATAATATTAATCCAAAGTTTAAGAAGTAAAGTGGATCTACACACAAAATTTAACAATATATTCAAAGTTACCAAGACACAAAAGGGTCATAATGCCGTTAAAATGCCAACCAGAGTTATGCAACGTGCCCTGTACAGTCCACTTACGATAGTTAGCGTGTTTTCCAAGTCTGAAAGCAATAGCTATGATACTTTAGGAGTAAAATGCGCCAAAGCACAAACTTAACTAAAATTTAATTTTTTTAAGATTAACAGGGGCCATAATTCTGTCAAAATGCCAGTCAGAGGTACATAACTTTGCCTGCACAGTCCCCTTATGATAGTTTTAAAGTGTTGCAAGTAAGAAAGCAATAGCGTTGATACTTTAGGAATAAAGTGAACCTAAACACAAAACTTAACCAAAATTTGAATTTTCTAAGTTTAAAAAAGGGAACGTAATTCTTAGACAAGAGCACCGCCTTTCGGGTGCAGACCGCTCATCTATTTTTCTTTTTAAAGGTGTAGGGACCTATATCAATTTCAATCACAAAGGAAGGAAGGGGTGGAGTGGAGAGGGGTGTATAGTGTGGGGGTGTGGTCCTTTATTACATTATCTTCCAAAAATGAAAAAAAATGAACAAAAAAATAAAAAAAATTTGGAGGGAGGATTCTTGGGTTGAATGGTTAGACAGTATTTCAAAAATAAAATAATAAAAATAAATATTTGTGTTTTTTAACAATGTTTGAAAAAAAAAGAGATGTGTTTGTCAGAAACACAATGCCCCCTATTGCGCCACTTTGAAATTATTATTTATTTATTTTTCCTTTGACCTTGAAGGATGACCTTGACCTTGAACTTCCACCACTCAAAATGTGCAGCTTTATGAGAAGGCCGCTTTAAAATATTATTTTTTTGACCTTTGACTTTGAAGGATGACCTTGACCTTGAAGGATGACCTTGAACTTCCACCACTCAAAATGTGCAGCTTCATGATAACTCCGCTTTAAATTATAATTTTTTTTACCTTTGACCTTGAAGGATGACCTTGACCTTGAAGAATGACCTTGACCTTGAACTTCCACCACTCAAAATGTCCAGCTTCATGAGAACGCCGCTTTGCATTGTTTTGTTTTTTTTTACCTTTGACCTTGAGGGATGACCTTGACCTTGAAGGATGACCTTGACCTTGATCTTCCACCACTCAAAATGTGCAGCTTCATGATAACGTCGCTTTGATTGTTTTTAAATTTGTTTTACCTTTGACCTTGAAGGATGACCTTGACCTTGAAGGATGACCTTGACCTTGAACCTACACCACTCAAAATGTGCAGCTTCATGATAACGCCGCTTTGAATTATTTTTTTGACCTTAGACCTTGAAGGATGACCTTGACCTTGAAGAATGACCTTGACCTTTAACTTCCACCACTCAAAATGTGCAGCTTCATGATAATGTCGCTTTGAAAAATTTTAATTTGTTTTTTGACCTTTGACCTTGGAGGATGACCTTGACCTTGAAGGATCACCTTGAACTTCCACCACTCAAAATGTGCAGCTTCATGAAAACGTCGCTTTGATTTTTATTTATTTTATGACCTTGAAAGATGACATTGAAGGATGACCTTGACCTTGAACTTCCACCACTCAAAATGTGCAGCTTCATGAAATACCGTAATTACTCTATGTACGAAAAATGTTCACAAAATACAGGTGTCCCAAAATTGAAGTGTCCGAAAATAGCGTCAATTGTTTCAACGACTACCGGCAATAGCACACGCTTGTAAAATACCATGCCGTATAGTATATATTACAGGTATATATGTTTGCACTGCATTTTAAATAATTTTGAATGCTTAATTTATTTGACAGAAAGTTACTACAAGGTTGTACTTTGACCAACGAGTTCAAAGATAAGCATGTGATGTACCGATACTCGCTAGTATGAACCTGTAATTAACGCAATAAAAAAAGCAAACTATGAATTCTTTGTTAGTTCATTTCCGATAGTTGTCTAACACATTCCATTGTTCGTAAAACTTGCAATAGGCAGCATCGTACTTTGAAGCTTTTATTATTTGTCAGTTATTTTACTGAGAAGGGGTAGTACCATTGCGGTAGATAATTGAACGGTTAATTGACACTACCCTGGTAATTGTCATAATGCTTATGTTATCGGACGAAACCATTGTTTAATACCGGATTGAAAGCTTATTTACCCAATAACGCAAATGTATTGGAACGTTGCCCTCAGGCATGCACCTGCGATGTTTTATTATGTTAATCTGGTTGTAAAACCCCACGATCAAAGTGTCATTAGATATCGAAAACAGGACCAAAATTTGGTAAAATAGCGCTGTACAATATTCTGTCCGAAAACTTACAGACATTATTATGGACGAAAACTCGTGTGTCCGAAAATTAAGAGTCACGAAAAATAATTATTTTTGCTAAAAAAGGGGTGTCCGAAAACTTAGAGTGTCCGAAAACATAGAGTAATTACGGAACACATGCATGCCAAATGTCAAGTTGCTATCTTCAATATTAAAAAAGTTATGGCCAATGTTAAAGTTGTCGGACGGACAGACGCCATAAATTCGACATTTGACCTTGAAGGATGACCTTCACCTTCACCTTTCACCACTCAAAATGTTCAGCTCCCTGATATACACATGCATGCCAAATATCAAGTTGCTATCTTAAAAAGTGAACAAGTTTTGGCCAATGTTAAGTTTTTTTCGGACTGACAGACAGACTGACTGACATACTGACGGACAGTTCAACTGCTATATGCCACCCTATCGGGGGCATAAAAATTATTCTTTGGGGGTGGGGTTGGGGGCCTTATAGTAGAGCTTAAAATGGATGAGAAATGTTATTCATTTCTAGCCAAACTTTTTTTCCTTACATTATAAACAAATGGTAATAGCTCTAGTGGTCATATCCAGTAAATTTGGACTGATCACTAGTGTACAAATAAAGTAGACCCTAATTGATTTACAATTATATTTTAATACCTGAGCATGTTATTTAAGAAAGTGGCTAGTCGTACGGCCCAGTAAAACTAGCCAATAGGCTAGCCGTACGTACATTTTATATAGGGACTGTCTAGTCGTACAGCTGTTATAACAAATAAATATACAGATTATTTTTTAATCAATGTGCAGATTTCTATTTCACGCGTCATTAGAAAACATGCTAATGCATGTACTTAAATTGTGTGCTACCACGCAGGCTGATTAGATTATGATTGTTTTTCGCTACATGATCTGCAAGATAATCAGTACATTTGTTTTAGGTATGGACATGTAAATTTATTTCACAGTTATGGAGTACAGTACAGGCACCGTGTACTTAAACAAAAACGCCTGTCCGCTGTGTTCACTTTTCCCGATGGGTGACATTTCGTGGGGTGTGTGTGTGTGGGGGGGGGGGGTCAGTACAAAAGGCCTAAAGAAAACCGCAGAATGCGTCTTTGTTATATTACCAAGCACCGAAAATCCAATATCCTATGTATTCGAAACACAAACTTCATATAAGCACGTGTCTTCTGTCAAAACAATCGTTGTATATGTCATTTAAAATAACGAAGTAATTCTCGTTTATGATATCGAAAACCGGGACTTGATTTAAACATTTACAATTTCGATATTTATGTTCATGAGATTTGCTGAAAATAAAAGAGAACCAAACAAACGTACACAGACAACACAATATATAAATAATCATGACAAATTGAATTTAAAACAAAAAAGGTGTTTTTTTTTTAAATATCGCTTTATTTTTCTCCCGATTTCCAGAAAATGCCTTATACATGTTGAATGAAATCTAAATGTATCTGAGGCTGATCATTGGTTGTTGTCCAAGAATATTCATGAACTGTACACGGCACTTTATGTGCAATCCCAATTCTAAATCATTTGCGAGATACCCCGATACTTAAATGGAAATTCGCAACGAAGCTTTTACAATGTTGTCTGCTCTTCGCTGTTTTGTGTGTATAAATAAATACATCAATGCCTATTTTCGCGCGCTTTTTGTGAAGACAAAAACTGGACACGAAAATCTCATGGGCATATACATGTATTTATTTGTCGCTAAAATTTGTAACAGAACACGAACTGTACACTATGCGCGCACGCCACATTAAGTTATTTACGCATGTTGGCCCGATTGGATGCCTATTTCATCAAGTCTTTAAATAGAATCATATGCTGAAATTCATTTGATACTTTCCAAAATTGCCAACGTTTGTGCTGTTGACATTCTTGTCAATATTATCGTCTTTATTACACACCCATATTAAATTTGCTTTTAAAAATGGAAATCGGGCATATATGGGATTATCGGGTAATGGAAAAAGATGGGAGAAGTTGCATGTATGCGATTGAGACAGTTGAAATGTATGTATCGGGGAATCAAGAGACTCGGGATAATACGATTACTACAATCAGTTACGAGTTCTGCATGGCTTCAAACTGTGAATTGCATTATCAAACACGCAATTATCACTCTTCCAGGTGCGGTTTCAAACAGCTAGGTGCGAACACAGTTTTCTTTTATACGCGGCGTTTAAAGAGACAGAAAACACTGTCATGAGCATGGGTGTGAAATACATTATTCATTATCACTTTTAAATGAAAGGGATCAATACAATACTTTTATGTTCAATTGTTATTTTTAGCGGACACAATGGACACCGCGGTAGATATTATGGGTCTGCGGTGATTCGCGGTGTTTGCCTTATTGAAAACAGCCCCCGCGACATTTGATCTGAACACCCATTGTTGGGTTCATATTGGTAAGCGAACATAGTGAAATGAACACCGCGTCGACTGGCGTTTGTTTAAGTACACGGTGCCTGTACTGTATATAAATACACATTGTACATGCACGTATCACGTGGGTTTTCAGCCTTATATAACAGGGGTCTATAAAAAGCCCCTTCCCAAATGAAAATATCTTGAAAATAATGCGGTTTTCCCCAAAATCCTAACTTACATCAGCTTTTTCATTTCCCAAAGCAGTAATTTTAGAGAGAGAGAATTCTTCCCTAAATGAGCAATTTCTTTCCAAAATCCATAGGCTAGGGCCTCTTCCCAATGAAGCGAGGAAAACCCTTGTATCAAATGCATACATTAAACAAGAGCACCGCCTTGCGGGTGCAGACCGCTCATCTATTTTTCTTTTTAAAGGTGTAGGGATCTCAATTTCAATCACAAAGGAGGGAGGGGTGGAGTGGAGTGGGGTGTATAGTGTGGGGTGTGGTCATTTATTACATTATCTTCCAAAAATGAAAAAAATGGGAAAAAATGGGGGAAATTCTTGGGTGGAATGGTTGGACGGTATTTCAAAAATAAAATAATTAAACTAAATATTTGTGTCTTTTAACCATGTTTGAAAAAAACAAGTGATGTGTTTGTCAGATACACAATGTCCCTTATTGCGCCGCTTTGAATTTTTTTTTACCTTTGCCCTTGAAAGATGACCTTGAACTTCCACCACTCAAAATGTGCAGCTTTATGAGAAGGCCGCTTTAAAATATTATTTTTTGACCTTTGACCTTGAAGGATGACCTTGAAGGATGACCTTGAACTTCCACCACTCAAAATGTGCAGCTTCAGGATAACTCCGCTTTAAATTATTATTTTTTTTACCTTTGACCTTGAAGGATGACCTTGATCTTGAAGAATGACCTTGACCTTGAACTTCCACCACTCAAAATGTCCAGCTTCATGAGAACGCCGCTTTGCATTGTTTGTTTTTTTTTACTTTTGACCTTGAGGGATGACCTTGACCTTGAAGGATGACCTTGACCTTGAAATTCCACCACTCAATATGTGCAGCTTCATGATAACGCAGCTTTGATTTGATTTTTTTTACCTTTGACCTTGAAGGATGACCTTGACCTTGAAGAATGACCTTGACCTTGAACTTCCACCACTCAAAATGTGCAGCTTCATGAGAAATACGCTTTGAATTTATTTTGTTTGACCTTTGACCTTGAAGGATGACCTTGACCTTGAAAGATGACCTTGACCTTGAACTTCCACCATTCAAAATGTGCAGTTCCATGAGAACGCCGCTTTTAAATTTATATATATATTTTTACCTTGAAGGATGACCTTGACCTTGAACTTCCACCACTCAAAATGTGCAGCTTCATGATAACGCCGCTTTGATTTTATTTTTATTTTGACTTTGAAGGATGACCTTGACCTTGAAGGATGACCTTGACCTTGAAGGATGACCTTGACCTTAAACCTACACCACTCAAAATGTGCAGCTTCATGATAACGCCGCTTTGATTTTTTTTTTTATCTTTGACCTTGAAGGATGACCTTGACCTTGAAGAATGACCTTGACCTTGAACTTCAGCTACTCAAAATGTTCAGCTTCATGATAATGCCGCTTTGAATTTTTTTATTAGTTTTTTGACCTTTGGCCTTGAAGGATGACCTTGAAGGATGACCTTGAATTTCCACAACTCAATATGTGCAGCTTCATGAGAACGCCGCTTTGATTTGTTTTTACCTTGAAGGATGACCTTGAAGGATGACCTTGACCTTGAACTTCCACCACTCAAAATGTGCAGCTTCATGAGATACACATGCATGCCAAATATCAAGTTGCTATCTTCAATATTAAAAAAGTTATGGCCAATATTAAAGTTTTCGGACAGACAGGCGCCATATATTTGACATTTGACCTTAAAGGATGACCTTTTCCTTCACCTTTTACCACTCAAAATGTTCAGCTCCATGAGATACACATGCATGTTAAATATCAAGTTGCTATCTTCAATATTGAAAAAGTTATGACCAATGTTAAAGTTTTCGTACGGACAGACACCATAAATTTGAAATTTGACCTTGAAGGATGACCTTGACCTTTCACCACTCAAAATGTGCAGCTCCATGAGATACCCATGCATGCCAAATATCAAGTTGCTACCTTAAAAAGTGAAAAAGTTATGGCCAATGGTAATTTTTTTTTCGGACTGACAGACAGACTGACTGACATACTGACGGACTGTTCAACTGCTATATGCCACCCTACCTGGGGCATAAAAATTATTTTTTTGGGGTGGGGGTGGGGGTATAGTGTGAGGGTGTGATGGTCATTCATTAGATGATCTTTAATTTAAAAAAAATAATGGGGGGATTGAGGGGGGATTCGGGGGAGGGGGACTCAGTGGGGGGATGGTTTGGACGGGGTCAATTGTGGTATGTCAGGTTAGAGTTTTTTTGTTAAAGTATCAATCGAATCTAATCATAAATAAAGAAGTTATGGCAATTTTAGCAAAATTTAATAATTTGACCTTGAGAGGCAAGGTCATTCAAAAGTCAAGGTAAAATTCAACTTGCCAGGTACAGTACCCTCATGATAGCATGAAAGTATTTAAAGTTTAAAAGCAATAGCCTTGATACTTTGGAAGAAAAGTGGATCTAACCACAAAATGTAACCATATATTCAAAGTTACTAAGTCAAAAAAGGGCCATAATTCCGTAAAAAAGACAACCAGAGTTATGCAAATTGTCCTTTACTGTCCCCTTATGATAGTTTGCAAGTGTTCCAAGTATGAAAGCAATATCTATGATACTTTAGGGGTAAAGTGGACCAAAACACAAAACTTAACCAAATTTTAAATTTTCTAAGTATTAAAAGGACACATTATTCCGTTAAAATGCCAGTCAGAGTTACATAACTTTGCCTGCACAGTCTCCTTACGATAGTTAGTAAGTGTGGCAAGTATGAAAGCAATGGCTTTGATACTTTAGGAAAAAAGTGAACCTAAACACAAAACTTAACCAAATTTTCAATTTTCTAAGTATAAAAAGGGCACATAATTCTGTCAAAATGCCAGTCAGAGTTACATAACGTTGCCTTCACAGTCCCCTTATGATAGTTAATAAGTGTTGCAAGTTCATATCTTGTATACAACATAGTATATCCGACAGAACCAAGGTGCACTAAGTGCTTATCGACAAATCCCTTGTATGCCAGGATGCTTTATATCCTTTTCATGACTGCAAGAAAGCTTTAATAGCACTGAAGTCTTTTTGGCACAATATGTTTTCATACATATTGAGATGTAATACATGTGTCAAACGGATTTAAGTGCACTTAAATCATTTTAACATAAGCTAGTTGTGCCCCTTATTCAAGGTAAAAAATAAAATATGAAGCCATTACCTTGTAAGGGAATGTATCTGGTTAAATCAACAGGAAACACAAACTATTGTGCTAATGGGCAATTAGATAGGGAGAAATATGACTTTATCGGTGTTTATGTTGATAAAAGACACTGTTCTCCCACTAAGATGGTAAAATAATATGATTGTTTCATCACCTTTCTCATTGAAAGTTCTTTCTTAAAGAAAGAAGATGTTTTCTAAGAAAACTACTTTTACAGTAAAAGGTAAGATTTTTAGGTATTATATTTGTGTGTAAAAAGCTGTCTAATATATTTAAAATACTTAAATATTTCAAATTTGGACTTGAAAGGCAGGAAGTAATTAATGCTTATCTTTTTTAGATTTTGCAATAATTAATTTTATACTTGTATTACAGGTATATGTCTCTCGGACTTCAGTGCCATCTGATATGTTCACTATAGACAGGCTTTATTGCAGATGTATACTTTTATGGTTATAGCATTCAAGCAGTTCATTAAACATTGAAAGTTTGAAAAAGCATGTTAAAAGCTGTGCATCTATTAACTTATTTTCAAATAAAAGTTTAACATGCCAAAGTTGTGCTTATATGTTTACATAGAGATCATATCAACGTCAGAAGAACGTCTTATGTTCAAACATAACGGCATAGGGTGTTACGACTGATCTGATTCGACGTTTCACTTTTAACGTGAAGAATGCAGAAAACCTAATTGGTAAATATTCCAGTGATCATAAATTGGAGAAATGGTAGGTGTGAGAAAATGAGACCTCCTTAAAATAAGTGAACCCACAGTATGACGTCATAGGAATGTGCGTTTAAAAACGTCAATCTTTATGTTTAAAAGTATAAACTGGTGGACAAAACTTGTCATAGTGTTCGCATCGCTATAAAAAAAAATATTTCTAATGATTTATAAAAAAAACATGTTTTGTGGATATTCTGAAGACATAGAATATTTTAATCATTGTTCTTATATGTTTACTGTAGTGAATAACATAATATCTTTAAAATTTTCATTGAAAATAAAGAAGTGAAACTCCAGGTGCTGGAGCAGTATTGCATGTTAGTGACATGCAATTAGTTGGCCATTTATTTAAGGCAAGTGACCAATTGCCGAATAGTACAACGCAGCACAATACAAAACAACATAAGCATATATAAGAATAAAGCTTGGGTCACCGCCTTGGAACGGTCAACCTCACACTTGGCCCAGCAATATTCATGATATATATAAGTGTGAATAAAATGTAACCTCATAGCATTGCAACTCAACTTAAACAATAATAAAAGGAAACCAACACGCATTCATTTTAATTACCATTTAATTACTCAATGGTAGGGAAGAGACCAGAGCAACAGAGTTACAACGTTTTGAAGAACGATGAAATGAAACTACGAACAAATGTCAACGACATCCCTTTTTTTTAGAAAAAAGATTTGAGTATGTAGCAAACCAACTTTTATTTGAATAACATAAATCTTTACTCAAATTAAAATATATAAGGCGTAGGTTAAAACTAAACCCATACATTCCAGAGTAGGTAAGCAGCTAGAAATTATCGCATGATTTCTTGGCTTCCTCAACTGACTTTTTTCTCCTGGCAGTATTTGATGTAACATTATGCAGTCAATTTGTTTACTGAAAATGACGAACACATATTTTATAGAAAATGTTTGAAGATATATTCATGTTCTGTAATTAAATCCCTTATCATAAAAACAAGGCAACAAAATTTCCCCATACATGTTGCAAACTGACACAGATTGAGCAATATTTAAAGGACACGTTGTTGATCGTTCTTGTTGATGCCCTGTGTTAGTGTCATTTTCTCTCCAGATTAAGATGGAACAATATTACATAAATTGGTTAAAAGTTCGCAATTTATTTTAACAAATATTATTTAAGCGAGACTATACGATTTTTGTATGTGTTAAATTGTAATATATTGATTAAAATATGTTACAATAACGCAAAATAGGCAAGAAAAAAATAAACATTGAAGACGAATTTCATAAAATGCAGCAAAGACCAATTAGAGCCCCGAGCCGAATGTGACGAATATATTTCGTACATATTTTCCTACAATAACCGAAGCATTCATCTTTTTATTTGGTTCGGAGTAAGTGTTCGTGTCTCGTATGAATATATATCGTTGCAGGAAATTAAAATGATCCGTAAAACATGTAAATTTAGATTCACATCGTACATGCATGATATACATGCTGGCGAACTCGACTGAACAGACATTGTCGATTTCAGAATTAAATATATGGCTTATTTCGCATTTTCGACACATGTCCTTCTTAACTTTTATTTTAATTTATATTGAAATATATGTATAATACGTTTTTACACGTTTTATATAAATTCATAAATATTTGACAAAATCGTACAGTCTCGGTTTAAAACGGAAATAATACAATTTATGAAATGACATAAAATAAATATTAAACAAAGATACGCATGTCTATTAAAACATGCCTACTTAAAATAATATACAGATTAAAAAAACAGTAAAAGCATATTACGATACCATACAATATGTACTGCTATATATTTGTATAATTTGTAGTTACCGGTATATGTCTGTTTTTGTTTAATTTAAATTTGTTGCTGTATTAATTTCTTTTAGTTATATCACTGACTTATGTCAGTCAACCTTCTCACAAAACATGTGAACAAGTCCATTCAAAATCTTACACTTTCTTCCTTCCATGACCATCTCAGCCCATATGACAATAAAAATGACCCACAGGTCAGTACAGGGGCAAGGTGGGAGCCATCCTTAAAATGGTTAGAAGAGGCAGAATGAAAAAAACAATGAACAATTATTCAAAGCAAAGTTTAATATATCAATATGCTTAAATGTATTTTGAAACAAATATAACTAGTTAATATTAAATGATTGAGAATAAACTAAATTTATACAGACATGTTTGCATTCATATTTAGATGTACAGTGGCATAGAGATGACATTTACTCCTCTTTTTTATAAACTGCACTCCTCTTTTTTCTATCTCATTCCCACGACATACTAACTAGAGGGAACGAGTTAACTATGTCGTGGGAATGATTTATTAAGTCGAGAGAACGAGATACAAAAAAAAGAGTAGTGCAAAACTAAATAAATGAAGAGTGCAATGAAAAAAGAGCAGTGCATTAAATAAAGGAGAAGTGCATTAAACACTTTACTGCACCGCTCTTTGTTTCGTTGCACTCCTCTTTTATTTAGTTTTGCACTTTTTTTCTATCTCGATCGTTCCCTTAACTTAGTAAGTTGTCCCACAACATAACTTACTCGTTCCCACGAGTTAGTAAGTCGTTCCCTTGAGATAGTTAAAATGCTCTCTTCTTTTGTTTAATGCACCCCTCATATATTTACTGCACCGCTCTTTTTTTATTGCACGCCTCTTTCATTTAGTTGTGCACTCCTGTTTTTTTCTATATCGTTCACTCGACTAAGCTGACTGTTCCCTCAAATTCTAGTTAGTAGGTCGTTCTCTCAAGTAAGTATGTCGTTGGAACGAGATAGAAAAAAGAGGAATGCAATGTAAAACAAGAGGACTGGTTAACAAAAAGGAGTGAATGTCTCCTATATGCCACCGTACTCCTGATGATCAATACATGCATCTTACTGGAACGTTATGAAGAACTTTGATAGAGGATCACCCATTGATCATTTTTGTGAAGGTTTGTTCGAATCTTCCCAGTGGTTGAAGTGGAGATTTGAAGCTGATTGTAGACAACACAAATAGAAGCCAATAACCACGTTAGCTAACTCTCAGTAGATGACCAAAATACAAGATGCAAGGCAAATACTAAAGCACAGAAGATTTAACAGTATGCAGTCGATAAAACAGTGATCAACCTTAAACTTAGGTAAGTCTCGGTTAATCTCTTGATTTTGTTATACAAATTATGTGAACCTCTATTTGTGACCAGCTTTTACCACTGCATTCACATTTAAACAACTGCTGTAGAGAATCACTATGCATTTACAACATATGCATCAATTTACATAACCTAAGTGACAAGGCGGTTCAGAATATAATTAGTTATAAGTAGTTTTGGTCTATCGATGTGTTTAAAAGGATGTTGTCCCTAAAGTGCGGAATGTAAAGACTCCGGGATCATAATTAACAAGGATGTTAGTCAATATATATAATATGAAACCTATTGGCATTGCATTTTGAATGCGCTGATTTTGAATATTATGTTGATATTTATAAAATCTATATAACCAATGCGACCCTAAACCATTCAGGCTATATTTCATTTGACTAAGTTAAAACAATCAAAGCATTTATAGTGTTCATAAGCTTTTTCTTATATTTGACATTGTAACCTAAGTTTTTAATACACTTTACTTAGATTTCATCTTTGTTGTGATATTGTGATGATTCAAATTCTTACCAAATGTGATCAACATTTAGTCATAAGGGTAGCTTGTACAGTTGTTACAACTTTAGCGTAACCTTTAACCTGTTGACCAGGTTTTTGATATAAATTGGCCCAAATTTTACTTTGATTTAAATATTGTCGAGATGAACATTTTTACTTTTATATTTTATTTGGCTTTAACCGAAGATCGGAGTTTGCTTTATTAGATCTGTACTGTAACTTTGCTCTACTTTGCTGTCGGTGTCATGAACTGTAATGAAATCCTTGTAGGTCCCGACTTTGATGGCATGAAAGTATTAAACTTTGCATGTTTTTTTGATTTACCAAGACAAAATGGACATGAGTTAATTAGAAGCGAATTAATAATTGTTTTCGTGAGGTAATCACCAACGGTTTGAAGTTCCAATGAATAGAAATTAATTACAAGCATCAGAATAACAAACCGTTGGTTATTACCTTAACAAACAACGTAAGCTATATACTTTTAAATCTAACATGATTGTTTATACATAATATGCCCTTTTTCCATAAAAAATACATACATTTGTTTTCATGACGACAACAATCTTAAATTATAATAACTTTTGTCAGGTTCATTAAGATTATTTGAGGAAATTACATTCAATAACAATATTAAGCTAATCATGCAAAATGTATACCAAGTTAACAGGTTTGGTAAGTTATGTATGAACATTTTACTACTTAAATGTGGTTTCACTGGGCCGAATGCAGAAGTGATATGTTTGTCAAACATCTCCTATATCACATATTTAAGGAGGCACATTTTACTGAACTGAACATCTGGGAATTTATTGAAATACCATGACAACAGAGGGCTCTGTTTCCTTTTTTGTGAAGTAAAAGTAAGACGCTCAATTTATTTGAAAAAAAAACCCACAAATTTCAAAAGTGTGAGAAATTATGTCACAAACTCCTCAACATTTTACAAACAATATTCACATACTTGTAGAAATTGTAAAATGAAGATTTTTATGCATAGGTATAATATTTTCATTGGCTGGACACTTTTGCTTTCGAAAAATAAAATCATAAATCATATGAGAAACTAAACTTTGACAGGTTTAACTGTATCTTCAATGATCCATAGTCAATACTTTTGACAAACATTAAAATGTTTGCCTATGTGATTTCTGTTGTGTGGCTAGACACATTAGTTATACATTGAATTTTAGTTCTCGTGTGAGAAATGTAAGCCATATAATTTTTTCCAAGTTTAAAACCTTTGTCAATAACAATTTTGCCATGTCACATGCGCATAGGATTCCCTATAAATTATACATATTAACAATATTTGACATTAAAATGCATTTCATGAAAATGCAATTTAAACTATTTGAAAAGAAATTATTCAAGCTTTAAATAATATTTACTCATATAAACGTATAAGAATACGAAAATCTACTCCAAATTGCTGCCCTTTCCTCGCTCTCTGCCAGTACTACATTACTCAAGTGTTTTCACTTTCGTCACATGATCTTTCTGATTCAAGGTATTTCCGTTGTAAAAATGCATGCTTAAATCTAACTGTGATATCTTTAAGTGACTCCTCATTCAAACAAATCTGGATCCCCATGCTGACTTTTTAAACAAAGGATCTCAAGTTTTACTGTACAATTTACTGACGGTCTTAGCACTGGTGTGGTTTTTTAGCCGAACTAACGTTACAACACTGGTTTCACCAGTTTCATACTTGTAATTCCTTAACAACAAGCAAATTCGTTAAATTGATATCCCCCTTCTTCATATAGACATCTATGAAGTTTCATGTTTAAAAACTTAATTAGTTTCTGAGATATAGCTCTAAAAAGTTTGTGACAGACAGACGGATGAGTTGTACTTTTGAATATACAATGTCTGTTAAATGTCAAACAACTTACAAAGGCTGGTTTTGTAAAATAAAGTGGATATATTAGATTTGTGAAATGCTTGCATCAAAACTGTGAGATGGCTGACCCAGGCCACACGCAAAGAAGGAAAAAAGCCCTACAACATATACAGGTTTTGGTAGCAGAATAACTCCATAATGTATTGCAGTATAACCACATGATTTGTCGCAAAATAACCTTTAATTTCAAAATCTGTCTTCATAAAATAGGTAAGGGTGGTGGAAGAATGATCATTAATTAAAGCAAAGTTAAAAATGATTCTGTAAATTGCAGTTGAATTGTAAACTTGTTAAAATCCACTTTATATTGCAATTTGAACCAAAATGTTTGCTCATGTCATTTTAATAAGGCAAAAGCAAATTATTACTTATATTGAGGTATAAAAACCATTGAAAACAAATGATAAAAAATTCATATGCAGAAATATGCAAGTACTATACTGCCATAGATGATCTAGGAGATAACATAGCACATGTATGTATTCTATATGATTAAACTATACATGTCAGTCAATTACAAATAATTTGAAAAGTATCTTTTGGAGCTTGCTTAGAATTGTATAATAAGTGTACGAACTGAATGTTCTAAAAACAAACCTCTTTGACCATTGGTAGGTTTTCATACAAAAAACACTTTTTCCAAGTATATAATCACAATGATGGTATTGTTAAGTTGAGTGTGTTTTTCAAAAATCACTTTAAGTTTCAATTAAACATTTCTCATTATGAATAAAATCTTCCTTGTTGAGGAGAACACTTCTAGTTATTAACTAGTGGTTGAAGTATGCATTCATGACTCTGTATTGAACCACTTGAGAACAATCTACCATTCATCCTCCTCCAGTCAGAATATTAAATTATTAAAAGTGTTTTTGGAAGAGAGCATAACAAAATTGCCAACTAAAATGTTTTTTATAGATAAAACAATGTCTAGCATTAATATTTCATATACAGTAAATTGTGGTCTTCAATTGTTTGCGTAAAATCTACTTAAGTTTACATGGAAGGCAGATTGTTTGCGTGAAATCTACTAATGTTGACATGGGAGGAAAATGCAAATAACATGAACATACAAAAACATGAGCATGTGCGCAATTATATCTGCCATCAATTTTCTCGCTGAATACAAGTAGGGAAAGAATTCTAGGTCAAAACCTCTGGATAAGACAGCTACAGTAAAACAAGAAGGTCAACTCACACCCTGGTTGACTGTGAGTACTTAAATAGTAGATGGCTGGAAATAGCAATTAATAAAAATTGCATCCGTTTTCTTAATTAGTGGCTCATGACTGACTTCATAGAAATACATGTTGAATGATATTAACCACGAATCTTTTTCCACTGTCATGTCTTGATAAAGATACATAATTATGTATATTGGGCACCTATTATACACATTTCCATGTGAGCTGGTAGGGTGTTGGTAGTGAAATTATGTCTTAAAAAAGGACTTTTAAAAACACATAAGACATAAAGACAGCATACTTTGCACAAGAAACATATTTTAAGATACGATGTATAGATCAGATTTGTTAAGTCAGTAATTAGTCACTAGTCTTAAAGGGGCAGTCAACCAGATTGACGAAAAAAGAAAAGTTCTAAAATACCGTTCTAACTCTAACCCTGCGAGTAACTCGCAGACTGTTCAGGTTTTTATGCTGTTCGCTGCTAATCAGTATCTAAGGGTTGAAAATGAGGCCTTTACAACTTGCATATTGTTAAATAGGAATTTAATTTAATAATATTTTGTAAGAGACTACAAATGTGTACAAATATGTATCTAAGTGGAAAAGGGTTAAACAAGAGATTGGACTCTGCATTAGTCTGAGCAAAATGTAGGTCAGCGTCAACAGCAACATGAGGTAAGGTTAGAGTGGGTGTGTTGATAGTGTTCAAGGACAACATCCATGCAAGTATGAAAGCTTTGTAAGAAACATAATAGATATTCTATGGAATGTGTCATTTTGTGTTAACCATGTAGAGATGGAAGGATGAGTCAATCATTATATACCTCTCAGTCAGTCAATGCCGAGGCATACACAATATTTTCGGATTGGGTCTACTTTTTAATATATTACTGTAAGTACCACATACAATTTGGTGTCACAATCAAGATCAACGGAAATAACTACTTGTGAGGAGCGGCAAGCAGATCTGGTAAACGAATGGGCATACTTAAATGTTGACCGTGAAGGACCGATAGTTAAGTATTGCTATTATGAACATCATAGTTCATAGATACAATAACAACCAAATTAAACACGATTAGAGTTAAGAACTTAACCGATATATCAGATAGTCACTAACAAATTGTCCTATGTATATTTCGCTCCAGATTCATACAAACATTGCTAATTTTGACCGGAAAACACTAGTTGGACTGCCACGATCATGCTGACAAGCAAAACTTGGAAAGGCAATATACATGTTATAATATTATCTGCTACATAGCACTTTTTTTTATTTGCCATACCCGTATGGGTAAATGACATGTATTATTTTACAAAAATTAGGTCTATGCCCTGCAATGTTGTTACCTTCTAGCACCTTAACAATATATCAGAGGAAGATAAAACGCTGCAATTTGAAAAAGTCGGATATCAATAAGAAGAGCAAATGAACGAAAAATCAAATGCATACATCACTGTCAAAACTAATTTCTTTGTCAAGGTATGAATGGCCATGATTTAGTTTTATTATGCAGAGAACACATTGACCTGATTGTTGTATATAGCAGGGAGCACATTTACCTCAGTGTTGCATTATACAGATAACACATTGACCTGATTTTTGTATAATGCAGCCAACACATTAACCTGATTGCATTACGCAGCGAACACATTTATCTGATTTTAGTATTATGCAGCAAACATAATGACCTGATTTCGTTGCATTTTGCAGCGAACGCATTGACCTGAGTGTTGCATTATGAAGCAAACACATTCACCTGATTTAGTTGTGTTATGCAATGACCACACTGACCTGATTTAGTTGCATTTTTCTTCAAACACATTGAAGTGAGTGTTTAATTATGCAACATTCACATTCAAGTGATTTAGTTGTTTAATGAAAAACAACACATTGACCTGATTGTTGTATTTTGCAGTGAACACATTGACCTGATTGTTGTATTATGCAGTGAACACATTGACCTGTTTGTTGCATTATGCAGTGAGCACATTGGCCTGATTGTTGTATTATGCAGTGAACATATTGACCTGTTTGTTGCATTATTCAGCAAACAAATTGACCTGATTGTTGCATTATGCAACAAACACATAGACATGAACGTTGCATTATGCAGCGAACACAATTTGATCTGATTGTTGTATTATGCACCAAACACATTAAACTGATTTAGTTGCTTTAGCCAGTGAACACATTAACCTGATTGTTGCATTATGCAGCAAACACATTGACCGGATTTAGTTGTATTATGCAGCAAAAACATTGACCTAATTTATTTGTATTATGCAGCGAACACATTGTCCTGTTTGTTGCAATATGCAGCGAACACATTGATCTGATTGTATTATGTAGTGACCACATTGACCTCATTGTTGCATTATGCAGCAAACACAATTTGACACGATTTAGTCGTATTATGCGGTGAACACATTTACCTGATTTAGTTGCATTATGCAGTGAACATATTTACCTGATTGTTGTATTATGCAGCAAACATATTGACCTGATTTATTTGTATTATGCAGTGAACACATTGACCTGATTTGGATGTATTATGCAGAAATCATATTTATGTGATTTAGTTGTTTTATGCAGGGAACACTTTGACGTGATTTTGTTGTTTTACGCAGCGAACGAATTGACCTGGTTTAGTTGTATTATGCAGCAAACACATTGGCCTGACTTAGTTTTATTGTGCAACGAACACATTGACCTGGTTTAATTGTTTTATGCAGCAAACACGTTGACCAGATTTAGTTGTATTATGCAGCAAAGGCATTAACCTGATTTTCAAAATCTCAATTTTAATAGGTTTATGTTAATTCATTATCTACAAGGCTGTCCGGCTACGGTTAGCGCAGTGGTTGGTACATGCACTTCTCACTTCTGCAACCGCCGGGGTTCAATCCCCATTCCCAGGGCACGTGAGTTTGGTAGGTGGTCACTATAACGGACAGGTGTGTTTCCTCTGGGCAATCCGGTCCCCCCCCCCGCCCACAGCATAAGACCACACCAAAATTGAATAACTTTCAGTAAAACCTAAATACATATGTAGCCGGAAACTGAAGCTTTAATTTAAAATTCGTTTCCACTTTCATGAGTCTAGTAATTAAATCAGGTAGGAGTGGTGGGACACACTATGGGTCTCCACATAATGCAGGCACTGTTCCGGAAGGACCTAATGAACTTAGAACATTATCTTTGATTATAATCTTTTTTTTGTAACACCCGGCATCAATTTACGTAGATCACTTGTTTAAGCAATGAATGATTATCAGCATGTTTCTCAGCATGTGACATCCTGCCAATCTCTCTTAGAGTAATAGTAACGTCTACCTTAAGTCTCGAATAGCATCACGCACATCCGGGTGTTATACTTTACTACGCATGTATCACTGTTACCACATAGGTTTTTTTAATTTTAATGAATGACATGATCACAAAAGCCAATAAGAAACATACAAATATAATTTAACTCAAATAATGCTACATTTATGAATACAATCAGTCAATATGTTAGGGTCGAATGGTATACCAAGGAGGTATTTAACTCAAGTTCAAAATGTAATTCACGCACATGAAATGGAGAACAAACATAAGTTTCCCTCCTACCAGTTTATAATACACACATTATAATCATTTTAAACAAAGAAACCATACTAGTATTATGCATGAGGAATTTGAGTTAAAACCTATGTTACTATTTTTTTATACCAGACAATGGGTATACAATGTATTAAATATTATAGTCTGATCGGGATATATGTTAATCCAACTTCATTCATATTCACATAATTCAGGGATTGTTTTCAATATTTTACAATTGCCATTAACGGGGGATGTGCCGAGTCGTGTAAGGACACACTCATCAAAGCGCAGAGCTATTTCCAGAGTATATCACTTAGATACGAAATGTGTTTGCAAAGCTTTCTTCCAGAAGACGTTAGCTATTGGTGGCAGAATGATAGATACAGCACTGAAATCACTTTCTTTAGGAACATTTGCTTCCTTTGACAGGCGTGGAAAGCACACCCCCCATAACAAAACCCCAGATGCAATCATAGAAGATGTTCGTAATCATATAGAATCATTTCCTACTGTAGAAGCACATTACACACGTCAAGACACTAAAAGGCGTTTTCTACGATCTGATTTAAATATTAGTAAATTGTATTAATTATACAAATAAAACTGTAAAGAAACGGGCAGGCAATACATATCAAGTTCAATGTATCGTACAATTTTCTGTGAGGAGTTTAACTATTCATTCCATATAACCAAGAAGGACCAGTTTCAGAGGTGCGCTGTGTATAGAAATAAGGAGATAGCAGCGGCGAGCTAACCACCGATTTGAAAATTGCTTTTGAATACCATATCAAAAGAAAGAACAGAGCTAGATATAAAAATAAGTTGGATAAGTCTCGTGCAAAACAAGACAAGTCATACCATGTTGCAACATTTGATCTAGAGACTGTTTTACCGATTCCATGTTCTCTTGTGAGTAAAGATATTATAAAAGAAAGCTCAATTGTTACAATATTTCCTTTCATTATTTACAAAACGCAAGTTCGACATGGTTTTTGTGGAATGAAACTGAAGGAAAACGGGGCTCTTGTGAAGAGGGAACTTTTCTTTTGACTTACATGAAATCTCGTCCTATCACAGTAGAGAATGTCTGTTTTTATTCTGACTGCTGTTGTGGTCGAAATCGAAATAGGGTTGTTACTGTTGCATCGATGCATGCTTAAGAGAAATGTAAAAACATAGAGACACTATTGAACAAAAGTATTTAGAAAGTGGACATACCCAAATGGAGTTGTGATAGTGTACATGCTTCGATAGAACGAGCAAAGAAACTTACATCGGTATATGTACCAAGCCAGTGAGAAACAATTGTGAAGGTTGCACGAAAAAGAAATCCGTATGTTGTAGTGCCGATGAAATACTATGACATTTTAGATATCAAGCATGTAGCCAAATATGTACTACCGTTAAACGTTGTAAATGTAAGTGGACAAAACGTTTTATGGACAAAAATAACATGGATAAAACTTCAAAAAAGTGATCCGGGGCGTGTGTTTTTAAGAGCAGATTCGATGACACCAGTTTTCAGTGTGTGCAACTTAAATCCTCAAGGAAAGGACCTTCTATAAAATGTGACTTAAAACCCTTGTATGATGCCAAACTTCCAATTAAAGTAGCAAAGAAAAAAACCTGCAATCACTTTGCTCTGATGAATAATTCCTTCAGAATATGACCAGTATTTCAAGGATATTCCATCTGATAAGACAACTAGGGACAGTCTTACAGAACCAGACACAATGGAAGAAAGTGAAGATTCAAATGTGGAATAGAAAATCTGAATCTTGACTTTCTTCCATTGTGAAGGTTGGAGACAAACAAGTCCATACTGATTGAAATATATGTAATGTTTTATGTGTATGTCCTGTTAAAATCTAGAATGCAAAAGGAAATAATGATGTACTTCTGTATAATAATATCTCGTATTATGAATATTAATATGAACTTGTGCTAAGTGCATATGTTTCGTTCAGTCTCTCAAAATAGATGCATAGCACAGGGCTGTTTTGCCTTAAGGGCACTTAGACCTGTATGGAATAGGAAAAGCAGGGTACTATTCTTATGCTAAGTAGCATCAAGTGCACTTAACACAGTGGCACACAGAAAATATATATGTTTTACCTTTATGCCATAATGAAGTAAGTGCTATTTTGAATACAAAAGCATTAAATATTGTATGCAATTCTATGATATGTTTATAATGCCATAACAATACTTTTACCTAATAGTGTAACATAATATAATGCTAATATTCATATTCATATAAAAGTTGTAGTGTGTCAAACCTTCTTTTGCGTTTTTCTCCACTATTTGAAAAATTGACGTATTACGTTCTGGCTCTAACCCCTCGATATATAGTAAATAATCTTAACTAAGTCAATGAAAATTGCGACATCACAACCAGAAAAGTTTATAACAAAACAAATTAAAGGAAAATTTACGTGAAAAGACGCTGATTAGACAGTGTGAATACACAGGCTTATCCGTGTCTTCGTTTTTTGTATGTATGACACATGAGGTTGCTCATATCTTAAATCGTGTAACTGAAAAGAACCACTAAGGGCGATACAGGAGCAATTATACAAACTTCACTTGATTACCCGCCTCGTTTATACGCACATTATTGCTCATGTTGAGATTGATTATCCGTTCTACCTTCTATATGTGTTGACGATACTTGAAATATGTTATCTACATTGTGTAATCAAGAAAGAATATGTAATACAACGCTACTTGAAATATGTATGAAACCATCTTTTAATCAATTGTCTAACAGTCATAATGGATATTTCATAGCATGGTAAATGTTCACTATTACGTTTCTTAGCAAACATATGACTACAACGAACATTTGCAAATCTGAAACCATTTTTCCATTTTGTCAATTTAACAAAACGTGAAAATTTCCGTTTAAATCTATTTGTATACATCTTTATTTGGATGCTATATTGACTTTCTTTTGTTTTTCTCGATTCACAATATTTGTGTTTTCATTTTATCGAAATCTAGTGATTCTTGATTCTTTGGCTTACAGCAGTACATGTACTGGTTTGTGTTTTTAACTTTACCATGTTCATTGTTTTGACTGTTGCTTTATATATTGTATTTTACTACGTGCAATTAAACTGCAATTGTTTGTTGTTTTCTTTTTTATTTACTTATAAATGATAAAACATTTTTGTAAGTTTGGACAAAATCTATGTTTGAGAAGGACTTAAATAGTGTGTTATGCACATAATTGAGTTTCATCACGGAGTGTTTATTGACAGGAGATGAATCGAGTATTTGACCCTTACTGTAGTAAATTCAATCTTATGCAAAAAACTATTCATCCGATTTTATTGGTTTATACGTTATCTTGTTGCTTATTAATTCCTCTTTCAAAAAAATATAACTTTTAGTATATTCCCGTTGTTATTAATGGATTTATAGCGAGTTAAACACAAGAAATACACATTTTATGTTTTACCACCGCGCGTTTTAACGTGTTGTGGCTATCGATCTTTTACGATTAGCGTACAGCGAAGCGCCGAGGTTATACATTTTAATGTACCCACTCACGTCTTTTGTTAAATTATAGTTTCATTTCTCGGCCGATTTTGACAAATTATATATCATTAGAAAGCTTACGTTACGTAGTAAACAGATATATCAATATATATTAAGTTTTTCTTCTGATTTCGACAGCCCGGCGAGTTATAACTTTAACTTTTGCAAATATCATACCGTTTTGGAGTTTTAGAATCTAGATTTACGGTTGACATGTTCGTACTTAATACCAATTTGTAGCGTTTATATTTGGAGTTCAGTTTTAAAAATTACATCTTGCTTAGGAGAATAGAATTCTGTATACGATAGAAAAAAAAATTGTTTAAAAACGAAAGTAATTAAGGAATGAAGGCGGGAAAATGTAGCGCGCGTTCCTAACGCACTGAACTGATGCTACGGTCTTGGCGATTATGCTTTTGTTTAGAAACCGGCCATTGAATTTCTTTTGCCATCTTATTATATTTTTTATGGAATATATTGTAGTATTTTGTTCACGAAACATATCAATAAAGCTTATTATAAATGAATCTTAATAAATTAACGATTTCAGCTCTTGTTTATAACACAGAAAGGGTGTAAAATTTATGATGAAACAGCGTATATAGCGGACCCTCTCGATATTATTCGGCTTTGCATGCATACTTGAAATAAAATGGGTGTCAAAAACATTCATCGTTTGCTGTTTATTATCAACAAGGTAATTATGTATAATTATTTGAAATGTTATTTACCTTAAATTATCAATTTATTAAAGAGTCTTGAAAATCACGGTCCGTGTTACGCGGGTCATTTCGTATTTTGACATCAGGGCATCATGTCCAACTATTGAAAATCAGATTTTTTTTCACCGGGACGATGACGGCTTGGATTAAGACAGGCAGACAGATAGTTTATTCAGACTTAAACAACAGTACATCGTCTTCATTTCAAATATATAAATTATTTTTAGACGAATTGTTAGGTGATTACACATATAGCAGTGATGATTCTGAGAATGTTGCCATGTTTCTTATCCGTGTAATCTAGAGTCCATGGTTTGAGCATTTTTATCGCGGTGTTCAAAAAAAGATATCTCAATAATCTTGTTTATTGATAGATCTGTGGTTTTATTGCCCCTGTGTTCAGCACAAACCAATTATCTCGTTATGATCAGAAACTGTGCCGACCAATACTAAATAACACTATGGAGTCATACGCCACAGCAGGGACCTATACTTGTATATTGGTCCCTAACCACAGGTGGCAATGTCTGGTCAGATTACACTTTTTATGATACCTCCATGTCTTCTCGTGGTATTAGTGGTCATTTCTTGGAGAAATGTAACGCCAAATACTCAATTTTGCGTTTATAAGATATGTAGCGTATTGAAAACATTTATAGTCATCTGCCCATACAGATTGCCATAAACTAAATACTGTATAGATGTCAGCCAGCTAAATCACATTAATTATAAGTGCTTAATACCTATACATGTACATTTTAAACATTTAAAAAATCTAATACTTAACATTTAACGTATTTAGCGGGTACCGGTAAAAAAACTCCGTCATTTCGTAGTCCTATAAAGAGTGTATGGTAGTGTACGGAACAACATAATTAAAAACAGCATTCTCATTTGACCACAACGGGGTTAAATAATCTTTCCGAAAAAAACAAATAATACAGAGTTTTAATTTAGAATTCTATATATTTATAACTCTGTTAACTTATAAAGATATTTCAATATACATGCATAGACAGTTGGCCGTGATTTTCAAGAATCTTTAAATAATTTTAATTTATTGATAATTTATGGTAAATAACCTTTCATATAATTTTACATTATTACCTTTCTGATAATAAACAACAAACGATGAATGTTTTGACACCCATTATATTTGAAGTATGCAAAGCCGAAAAATATCAAGAGGGTCCGCTATACATTTGTATACGCTGTTTCATCATAAAATTAACACCATTTCTGTGTTATAATCAAGAGCTGAAATCGTAAATTTATTAAGCTTCATTAATAATTAGCTTTATGGATATGTCTCTAGAACAAAATATTTCAATATATTCCATAAAAAATATAATAATCGTGGCAAAGGAAATTCAATGGCCGGTATCTAAACAAAAGCATAATCGCCATCAGTTCGGTTCGTTAGGACCGCGCGCTACTTATTTCCGCCTTCATTCCTTACTTGCTTTCATTTTTAAACCAATTTTTTTTCTATCATATACAGAATTCTATTCTCCTAAGCAAGATGTTATTTTTAAAACTGAACTCCAAATATAAACGCTACAAATCGGTATAAAGTACGAACATGTCAACCGTAAATCTAGATTCTAAAACTCCAAAACGGTATGATATTTGCAAAAGTTAAAGTTATAACTCGCCGAGCTGCCAAAATCAGAAGAAAAACTTAATATATATTTATATATCTGAAAACTACATTACGTAAGCTTTCTAATGATATATAATTTGTCAAAATCGGCCTAGAAATGAAACTATAATTTAACAAAATACGTGAATGGGTACATCAAATGTATAACATCGGCGCTTCGATAAAAGATCGACAGATACGAAACGGTCACGTGACTTAGACACAACAAGATATTTGGCGTAACGGTCCCGTTTCATATCCGTGTAATCTAGAGTCCGTGGTTTCATAGATGAATTTCTGTTGCTTTTGTTGTTGTTGTTTTAATAAATTACTGCACAAAAAAAGCGAAAAAAACAACAGAACTGGTTACCCATGGTTTTATTTTATTTCTCTTTGACAACAGATTGTTCAAGAGTATATCAACAATTACCGATTTCTATGTTTACATGTTATATGTATACCGAATTCTATGGTAAAGAAAATCATTCGAACTGCAGTATACGTCCTTTAGTTCTATTTAGGTGGTGTTTCGTGTGGTGTAACCTTGAAATTTATTCAACCCACTTCCTCTTTTGAAATCGAAAGTGCACAGGAAAATAATGAAACCAAAATCGCCAATATGATTGGTTTTATCAATCGCTACACTGCTTTTAAAAAATATAGAGCACATGATTATTGATCGACATACAAATATGGAATAAAACAGATTTAATCAGGTATCTGCATGTATGCTTGCGTTAATTTTATGCCTTTGTTATCGCATATATATATTTCATGTCATTCAACAGAAAGTACGCCGTTTTTTTGTAATATTGGATACCACTAAGGCTTGCCGTGGAGGGTTAGGGTTAGGTTGTATCCAAAATAGACACGACCAAGTTTATAAGGTATCCAAAATAGACACGACAGAAAACGTGCTGATAAACAAGTAAATTACTTGTAAGAACCTGTTTTCTTTTAATTTGCTGTGCGGTAAAAACACAATCTGTCTTAACACCATGAACACGGAATGGATTTTTAAACTTTACGTAGAGGTTAAATCAACGTCGACTGTTTTAAGTTATAGAGAATACTACAGTTGATTGGTGTATAGCGGATAGCTAAGCACTCCGAGTCTAATTTCAATTAATACATCATGCATTCGGTAATTAAACCATTAAATCTTGAAAGACACATGTCTTTTCTATTGAAACATGCCAGCGTTTTTAAATTTCCAAAAAATATTATTTGTTTACAGCGCGATTTTCATGGTACACTGATTCAGCCATTATACCGGATCGCTTAGGTCTTTATCGGATTACATGTGTATCGTGTTATTTCTTGAAATTTGACACAGCATTTGTAAAAAATAATTGAAATATATGTACATTTCCAGAAAGGAAATTCATTTTTGCGTTTAATAAGACCAAATTCATGGAAATCGCTGCACAATTGATGAAGTAATTGCTGTTCAAAGCGATGCACCCTATATTCGGGTCATTTTGAGTTTAATCTATATATAGATTTGATAGCAGAAAATATGTTTTCAGAGAAATCGATTTTTCGTTATAATTTGATTGTTTTTCATTAAAATTGATGTTTTTACTTATTAATATTATAGCCAAACGCTTACCACATGGACAACTTCAATTGAGTTTATATTTATTTTGAGACAATCCCCACATTCCTGAATATGGGTCATCACATGTCCGATATTCACTAAATCCCGAGTTGCAGCTTTCATGCTTATTTTATATGGTACGCATCAATTTGGTTTCTGAGCTTTCTAACTTTTGTAAAGGACACATAATACTAAAATATTACATCAATAAACATTATGTTTACCAAACAAAACCTGCAAAATTCAAGAAACCATTCGTCTGCACTTTTCCTGTCGTCACAAAAACGGTGCGAACATAACGTGACCTTGTTTTGCTTTCGAAAATAGAAACAGTTGTTAACATTGACACACTTCAACAAAAACATGAATCGACTTAACAATGATAGGCTTTTTGTATTCAATTAATAGAAAACTATCAATCTTAACATAAATGAATGTATTTTGCAAAAAAAGTTTAATCTATCCGCTACTCACTAAAATCCGCTTTACACCAATCATCTGTATGTTAGTGTGATTGTGTACTTAAATTTATCCCACGAGTGAAGAAAGGTTTACATGGCGAAGCTTGCCGAGCCTTGTAAGCCTTTCTGAGACAAGTGGGATACATTTAAGTACACAATCACACTAACATAGTATTCTATTTATCCTACAAAATAAATCATTCATCATACCTCTACGTCCCCGATTTAATCAATGAACATTATGTTTACCAAACAAAATCTGCAAAATTCAAGAAACCATTCGTCTGCACTTTTCCTGTCGTCACAAAAACGGTGCGAACATAACGTGACCTTGTTTTGCTTTCGAAAATAGAAACAGTTGTCAACATTGACACACATCAACAAAAACATGAATCGACTTAACAATGATAGGCTTTTTGTATTCAATTAATAGAAAACTATAAATCTTAACATAAATGAATGTATTTTGCAAAAAAAGTTTAACCTATCCGCTACTCACTAAAATCCGCTTATCACCAATCATCTGTATGTTAGTGTGATTGTGTACTTAAATTTATCCCACGAGTGAAGAAAGGTTTACATGGCGAAGCTTGCCGAGCCTTGAAAGCCTTTCTGAGACAAGTAGGATACATTTAAGTACAAAATCACACTAACATAGTATTCTATTTATCCTACAAAATAAATAATTCATCATACCTCTACGTCCCCGATTTAATAGAAATAATGAAAAATCGCTAAAAAGCTGCAGTTTTACCGGGAAAGAATACGACTTTTGTCTTTTGACGTGTTAATAATGACGTCATGAGCATGCTTAATATTTGTAAAAAATGTTTTTTGCTGTTTGTGTTGCATTTAAACTATATTTCATCTTGTTATCAAATTGTTTGTTTTATTGAATCTGATTCGATTTAACTAAAAATGAATACTTTATAGTTGATTCCGAGTTACATGACCTTCCTCCATACATGACTTGGTGTGGGATAAACATAGGTGTGGGATAAACCTTATCCTTTCTGTATGGGTCCTCTTATGTTCTATAAAATCATTTAGCTGTAGGATAAATTATTTAGCTTAGGCCTAAATTAAATTTAAGTTTGTTTGCCCTTTACCGACCGACCCACTTTTTACCCCCCTACCCAAAATATTTTTATTGCGATTTCTAAAAACGTATTTTTTTTTATTTTCGTATTCGCCGATCATAAAAGAGCCGACTGCAATATTTATTCGTGCACGTTATCCCTGTCTATTCTTATCGCCACTGACCGATCTAGGTCGCTGCGATGGTTGGAATTTCATATGCCCCTATAGACAATCCCAGAATCTATCAATTGACCGCCGCCATATTGGCTATTACGTCACCCGCTACTGAAAACGGTACTGAGGAATTCTGCAGATTACAACGTTATCATAGTGTACACCCGCTTTATTCCAATAAACAGTACTTAAAGACTGAGGATGGCTTTTTTATTGAATAGTACATATCTTTGTTTGTCTAAACAGTTACCATTTCGTTATTAATATTTCCCTTGTTAGTGTCATTTTAAAGGTAATATACACATCTATAGCCGAAATGAAGTTTGTGATTCTAAAATTGGTCCGGAAATATTTATTAGCGGAACTCTGTAAGATTTCAGGTATAGTTTGTTTTTTTTAATTAAAATTATGTATCTAGTTAAGTCTAAAACTAAAGTGGTTTTTAGCAATCTTTTATTTAAAAATCGCTCTCAAGCTAATACAAAAATATCTAGCCGGAAATGAATTTTGTGATTTAAAATGAACAAGTACCGGAGTTATTTGTTTGCAAAACTGTGTAAGATGTCAGTACATGTCATACTTTTTTTATTGAAAAGGACATATCAGCTTTTGTCTATAACTTTCATATTTTTTTTTATTTAAATAATGTTTTTCTTGTAAAATCAAAGTTTATTGCCTGAAATAAACGTTGTTTGTGCTGTTCTCAATATTTACTTAACTGATTTAATTATTTATTAAATTTTCTCAATAACATCTTAATTCACGATTGAATTGTCAACATGAAAAATAATGAGCCTTAAATAAACTTAAATAGTTCCAATTGTGTTCTCTAGATTGCTCTTAACGTATGTCTTTATTAAATATTCATGCCAGGGACCTACACATATAGGTCCATGTCCATGCTGTGTTAATATGTGTGGAAATATGTTTAAAAGTACGCCGGAGTATGGCCGGGTGCCTTTAAGCGTATTCTCCGTACCCGGGGTACATGGTAGTATACTTCAGAGTGCCCGGGGTACTTTTAAGTAGTACCTGAGCCTACAATTACCAATTAAGCAACAAATGTTGGCAGGTGAAAGCTAGATTATCTAGGGGTTATAGAGCACATAAGTACAAAGTTTTCGTATAGTTAGTCCAAAAGAAAGTTTCACTAACATAGCCAAACATGATGGTAGGTAGTAGTGCTGCAACAATATACCGGTATATTGGTATATATCGCAATATGCAATGCGCATATTGAATTGCGATACGATTTTTATCATACCGGTACGAAAATTCTACAAAAAATCATCCACATTTCGTCCAGAAAAGCCATCTGAAATAATGATATCAAGGTAAACAAAACAAATCGGTGTTTACTGTTGAGTAAAAATAAATTGTTGCGTAAAAATAGCATTCTAAAAAGTTTATAATGCAGAGTACAGTTGTAACATGGGAGTTCGCAAGATCTGCTTTTGCATGTCATTCTGTTAAATTTAAGATGAAGCTTATAGAAATACAAAAAATAACAACACAATTAATTACATAATCAAAATGTAAATTGATGTTATTATAAACAGAAGTAATAATTATCAAAACAAATTTTAGGTAACAGCATTCTGATGAGTTACACGACCGGCTTTTAAACATCCACAATCCTCTTTCCGGTTATTATTCTTCTTGACAGCCTTTATAATAGTTCTCTAAATGGCAGACGAAAAGGTTATGTTCATGTAATTAAGTTGGTTTGGGTGATTAGCTGGCGAGTTATAATTCTGGTACAAGTTAGCAATAAATTGCAATACGGATTTTTGTACTGACAATATATTGCAATACAGTTTATGGCGTATTGTTGCAGCACTAGTAGGTGGGTCGACGAAACATTAGTTTTATTTTCTAAATTTTTATTTTACGATTGATTACCCTTAATAAGAATATGCCATGACATGCAGAAATCTTCCCACTTTGTATTTAACATTATATTTATATGGTTTTGGTCAATTTGAAGTCAGCTAAGTAAAGTTGATCGATTGTTTTTTTATGTTATAGTTATTTTAGTGAATATGATCGAAAACTAATATTGCAATACCGAAAATCAGGGTGCGGTTCGCACAAACACGTAGGGACGTTAGTGCAATTGGGTTGGTGAAAACCAACAACTTTTTTACGCCTTTTTTGTAAATTAGGCAAGTCCGAGGATCTGACTGTCAGCAATATCTGACATTAGACAATTCTTGGTGGTTTTTGGCCTGGGGCGAAGCCCCTAGGCCATAGTACTCATGCCGTTTTTTTAGATAAGCTGACTTGGCTGGCTGCCAAAACAACCACGAATGAATGAATTTGGAAAAGTCTGATTTACCACTTGGCGGTCATTCATGCGCAATCAAAGAAGAGGGACCTATACAAACAAATAGGTCCCTGCAAAGAAGTTCTCAATAACCCGCATTGTGAATACAGAACATCACTATATAACACGACAGTGTCATAAAACGTGTAAAAAAATATTATTGAAGCAAAATTCCTAAGCATTGGGTACGGCATAGTTTTTATTATTGTTTGCATATTCATGCGAGAATAAGTTCCTCACTTGACGGTCTCGGCCGAAAATATACGAGTGTCTACGGAGACAGTACGAAGAATTTTTTCTGATACATTTTTTTAAGGTATTAATACTCTAATGAACTTCGTGCAATATCTCCATCTTTCGTACATATCCGTCAATCCGAACGTTATCCGGGAATGTGCTGAAAACTACGAATATTCTATAAATACGCTATGAAATACTAAATGTAGGATCCGCTAAATACATAGACAACAAGTATGGCCGACATTGTACCTGACAGATTGGTCGTTAAAAGAAAAAGCAATTTGCTATATTAAAAGAGAAAGATTAAAAAAAGTGTTATTATTGTTCATATTAATGTGACTGGAGTTAATGATAAACGTCAACTAATGCATGGCAATGTTGATATTTATGAAAAAAAAAAGATTCCTGGAAACGCTTGAAAATTTTGACCACTGTGAAGAATTATGTTTAGAACCCGTGTCACTTACAACATTTTATATTGTTGGTGAGAAGTAAAAGGGGATAAAGTGGATTTATGCTTGCGTGATGACTGTAGCCATGTGAACGGGTTATCGTACGGCAAAACCCATCACGTAAAGAAGAGTCTTCAACTTTTCAAGAAAGGAATGCCTTGTTTAGCTATCAACACAAAGCTTGGAACAGGAAGGTACATAGATTTTGCTTTTTTTTCAAGTATAACAGTTTCATTATTCATAATTGGAGTAAAATAGATTTTGTAGGAAAAGTGCACCCTGTCAGTGATTTTTACCACATAATCAGGCTCATATTTGCTTTCATTTTGAAAAAGAAAATGTGGAATCCGGGTCCGTTCGCCCTAATTTCTGTTTGCCCTAAATCCTGTTCGCCCTAAATCCTGTTCGCCCTGGGTCCGTTTGCCCTAAATTTTATTATCAAAGCAGGGAAGCAATAAATATAACAAAATTTGTTATCTTTTAAACATTTTAATATATAAATGACAACTTAAGCTACAAACTTGCGAACATGTGTGAAAAATCAAGACGGCGCTCTTTAACGTGTAAGCCTGTTTGTAACAAAGCCGTCAAAGGCCAGTAATTTTCTCTAATTGTTTATTATATTAATTAATGAAAACTTTATGTTACACCTTTATTGCCCGGGCCTGAGGCTGTTCCTTGATACGCTGTTTGACCTATAACAAAACATAAATACGATAATGCTTTACTGGGAATTATGCATGTGCATAAAGTGTCGTCCCAGATTAGCCTGTGCAGTTCGCACTTTCCGACTTAACTTAACTGGAGACATCATTTAAACGAAAAATTCCATAAAAGCTGAAATTGTAGTCCCATGTTTTAATGAATTATTTAAATATGTTAAAACATTACGTTTCATTTACAATAACTTACAATGGTGGAAGACTTCGCTCGAAGAGGAAGCTTCGGGTCAGCTGGGTGCACGTGCGCATTGGAGCATAGACAGAAGTCACTGCCTTTCTGTAGGACTGTCGCGTGACAACGCATTTTTTTACTTCGCACTCTACACCGCCAGAATGTGGAACTCTTGTTAGCATTCTGGAAATATGTGTATTATCTTACATGGCAATCGAGTATAATATAGTTAAGCACATTTTATGAAATTCATAATCATTAATGAAGCGTTCTCATAAATTGAGTTGCCCATCGATTGTTGGTTAGTGTTGGTGAGTGCTCTTTCATCTTCATCCGCATCCGTGTCGGTGATTTCTGGTCAGTTTCTTTCCACACACTGTTTGCATATGAAATGCAAACCATCATTCCGTTGGGCCTGATGATAGGCCTCATTGCGGAAGAGAAACCTATCACAGAAGACGTCATTTATCATTTATATTGGTCTTTTTGGTTTGCTTATACAATAAATGGTCTTTTTAATTGAAAAGGCGGACGAAATTGACTAAGGTTATAATATAAATTTACATTTTATCTCTCCGTTTGGAGACCGTTTACATAATTTACGAAATTAGCCTTTAAGTTGCGCTGCTTACCATTTTAATATTCATATAATTAAATAATAATAATCTTATACCTTAATGTATTTATTATAATTGAACATTTTCTTTGAGGCCAATTTCTACACAATTTAAAATATACCGCTCTGTTTCATTTACATAATTTATGTTTATTTACTTAATCATACGCTAATAATCATATTAAAGATAATTTCTAAAAAAAATAATAATTACAGTTCTGTTTTATAAACATGATTTATGCATGCATCAATATTTAGTATACTCTTTAGGATAATAGTTTCAACTGAATAATCATATTCTACATAACTAATTTCTATATGATTTAGTAATTGTTCTCAATGTTAACTAAATTAGGTTAAAACGACACTCAATCAATCAATTAACACAGACCATTATCTCTTTAATCTCTTAATTAATCGACAACGATCAATTAAGGCCAGTTGCTACTTCACACAGCGCAATACACGCGAGATTTATTGGAAATTGATCAGTTTAGTAAATTGAATATTGATGATGTTTTTATGGAGATTTAATGATGTTTATATGAATTTTTAATTTATTTGCCTATGCAGGGATCGACAAGATTACAAGAATATAGATAATCCGACAGACGGTGGTTATATATTGCTGAATGAAAGAACCATAAACAACGCAAGAAGTTACACTCAAAATCTCATAATCTTAATGATTATAATACACATATTAATGTACAAATAATTTATAAATTTAATATATACAGCTTATATATAAAATAATAAATGATGCACTTTATACTATGTACATTGTGTTCATACCCCGATATGGAAATGATAATATAGGGCGAACGAACCCAGGGCGAACGGACCCAGGGCGAACGGACCCGATACGGAAAATGTGCCATGTAAGGAAAAAGTTGTGTTGTAAATGCATGGTAATCAAGGACAGCATATTTGAATTTTATGACCGAGTATTGATGTTTTCCTCAAACAAACAACAAAAAAGTATATTATGTCCCAAATACAAAAATTACTATTCTGAAAATGATATACTTTTTGTGTGATCACCTAAATTATGTATTATGGTTATTCAAATTAAAATGCTGCATATTTATTATCTTTTCAGCAATTATCAACAACATTGGTGGTCCAGGAACGGTTAATTACTTTTTGTCAACACTGTATGTTCCAATGATCAATTAAACTTGAAGAAAATGGAAATACATGCGGGAAGGACGTTCATTCATCAAGTTTCAACTATCTCCTTTATAGCAGACAGGCTTATAAGATGGAAACGAAGTAGATATTTCGCTGATTTATGTGATTGTTAATGTAGAACCAATGTTTTAAGTAATAAATAAAATGTAACGTTAATAGTCAGTTTCATATCCAGTAGGGATAATACATGTATTTGGTATTAACATTTGGATGAAGAATGTATATACATTCTTCATCCAAATGTTAATACCAAATACATGTATTATCCCTACTGGATACATTCTTCATCCAAATGTTAATACCAAATACATGTATTATCCCTACTGGATATGTGGTGTTTACACTTACTTATTAATCCAGTTTAAAGGGGTTTATCATATAAAATACTAGTAATGACATGCTATGTCGTGAATGTTTGAATAAATAAAAATGATGATGCATATCATAATAGATCATTTCACACTTCTCATGAAACACTAATTTCAGTTCTTACTCCTATACAAGTGCTTGTGTATTTGACATCTGTATATAATTATTTTGTTAAATAACTTGAAAAAAATGTTTTCAATTTATAGAAACAACTTTGAGAAGGCTTATTGAAGCCAAATTAATAAGAAAAGACCAAATATTTTTATTTTAATAAATACAAATGGTTAAAATTATTCATACACAATTTGCAATTGTGCATAATTTTGTTCGACTGAAACTTATTGATGATCTTATGAACCTGTCTGAATATAAGTACATGTACTAGTCAAATATCAACTTCAACATTTCAGTGATACATTGTATGCTGATTACCTGTGCAGGAGGAAAATGAAACCAGACAGATTATGGACTCAAATTCAACCCGTAAAAAAGCTGGGAACTTGCAGTCACTGAGTGTTCTTGTTTACAGTCATGTGTTCAATGCTGCAACAACATAAATATTATAGCTGGCATTGGACTCAACCTTATGCATCTTAAAATGATCTTTGAACGCGATGGTCTCAAGAACATTTTTATAATGAATAACTTTGACGGTCAGCCCAGGGTCACCAATGCCAAGTGTCTTTTGGAGACACTTAATCCAACCTGTTGAAGTTCTTCAAAGAACTACCATGACAATCGTGTATTTGTTTTGTTTGTCATAATAAGTTTAATGTCTAATATCACTAGTATCACTAGTCATTGATACATTGATAAATCTATTTTCCTTTAAACGTGTTTGATTGAATGATTATATGTGCCTTGTTACTTAATTATTAATGTTCTTATTTCCCTGTAACATTTTCAAGTCTTATTTATAGAAGAACGCATTTCACGTGCAATTTCAAACAAGGTTAGCAAATCTTACTGCACTGAGTAGGTTCCATCTCACACATGATATATGAGATGTTTGTATGTTTATATGTTTATGGGTTTATTATAGGCTTTTCCTCTTTTTTTATCTATTTATAATAATTTTTGAACATTTAGCTCATCTTAATGCTCACATATAAAAATCTCAAATTCAGTATGGCGTTTCTGGAAAAGGGGGTTTACCTTGATTGTAAAGCGGGAACCTTTTGTTTTCACTGGTGACCCCCATTTTTAGCTTATTATTATAAAGCCTATTATACATGAAATATTTATAGTGGAGCTATCCTACTCACCCCGGCTTCAGCGTGAGAGTGAGCGTACAAATGTTAAAGTTTTCGTAACAACCCAAATATTTCCTATGTGCCTTGACATATTGCTTAGGGGGTAAATATTTTGCATACTTCTTTACCAACATGACACCAACCTTTAAACAAGAGCAGATAACTGTATCAAGCATTTTGTAGAATTATGGCCCTTTGTACACTTAGAATATGCATACTATTAATGTTAAAGTTTGCTTACCACCCCAAATATTTCCTATGTCCATTGACATATTGCTTAAATATTTTGCATACTTCTTTACCAACATGACCCAAACCTTCAACAAGAGCAGACAACTGAATCAAGCATTTGTATGAATTATGGCCCTTTTTTCACTTCGAATATGCATATTAATAATGTTAAAGTTTGCGTACAACCCCAAATATTTCCTATGTCCCTTGACATATTGCTTTAATATTTTGCATACTTCTTTACCAACATGACCCCAACCTTTAAACAAGAGCAGACAACTGTATCAACCATTTTGTAAATATTATTGTTAAATCTATGTTAAAGTTTGCGTACCACCTCAAATATTTTCAATGTCCCTTGACCTATTGCTTTCATATTGTGCAAAATTCTTTAACAACATGACCCCAATCTATAAACAATAACAGACAACTGTATGAAGTATTTTGTAAAATTATGGCCCTTCTCCATTTAGAATATGCATATTATTGATAAATCTATGTTAAAGTTTGCGTACCACCTAAAATATATTCAATATCCCTTGACATATTGCTTTATATTTTACAAACTGTTTTACCAACATGACCCCAATCTATAAACAAGAGCACACAACTGTATCAAGCATTGTGTAAGAATTATGGCCCTTTTTTGTCTAAGTAACTGAATATGTTCTTAAATTTTGTGTTAAGATCTACTTGACTTCTAAAGTATCAAAGCTATTGCTTTCAAACTTCAAATATTTTCTTAATACCATGAGGGTACTGTACCTGGCAAGTTAAATTGTACCTCAACCTTTAAATGCCTTGACTCTCAAGGTCACAAGAATAAATTTTAGTTAAATTTCCATAACTTCTTTATGTATGATAAGATTTTATTCATAATTTGACAATACAACACTTACCTGAATACCACAATGGACTCCACCCAAACAAAACAATACCCCAAGCCCCAACTCAGAATCCCTGCAGCCCCTCCCCCCCCCCCCCCCAAAAAAAAAATAAAAAAAAATTTGTTTTCCTTTTATATTTTTGAAAGACTTTCTAATAAATGACCACGCCCCACATTATACCCCCGCTCAACCCTCCCCCCTTCCCAACCCACATTTTTTTTCTTTTCTTTGAAACATGGTTTAAAAAAAGAAACACATGTTTATTTACTTTATTTTTGAAGGACTATCCAAACATCCCACCCAAGCTATTGCTATCAAACTTGAAAAAAAAATCTTATTAGTTTGTTTTATGTCTTTACAAATGCTCAATAGATTGTTGAAAATATACCTGAACAATAACCTTGACCTTATTGATTAATTTGATTAATTTCCCCATGATGGCTTATGTTATACTGTCAAGCACTCGAATAGTCGAGCGCGCTGTCCTCTGATGCTCTTGTTTTCTTTATTTTTCATTCAAGCATACATTGAAGATGATTTCTATGTTCGAAGATTGTAATTTCCTTTTGCTATGTTTTTTATGCCCCTTTTTGAAGAAAAGGGGGCATATAGTGATCGGACTGTCCGTCTTTCCGTCACACTTTGCGTTGAGGTTTCGAAAAATGCTCATAACTTCTATGTCCCTTGAGATAAAGCCTTCATATTTCGTGTGCATGTGTATATGGGCAAGGCCTTTCCATACACACACAAATTTTGACCCCTGTGACCTTGACCTTGAACTTATGGTCTGCATTTAGGTTTCAAAATCTGTGTTTAGGTTTCGAAAAATGCTCATAACTTCTATGTCCCTTGAGATATAACCTTCATATTTGGTGTGCATGTTTATATGGACAATGCCTTTCCAAACGCACAAACATTTTGACCCCTGTGACATTGACCTTGAACTTAGGGTCCGCGTTTAGGTTTCGAAATCTGCGTTTAGGGTTTCGAAAAATGCTATAACTTCTATCAAACCGTTTATAGGGGGCATATGTCATTCTATGGTGACAGCTCTTGTTTGACAATTTATTTAAAAAAAGACTCGTGACTAGATATGGCAATTTTTCTCGTTTTCGAAGGATGATGACATCACTTGTTTGTTAATTTGTATGCCCCCCTTCGAAGAAGAGGGGGTATATTGTTTTGCACATGTCGGTCGGTCTGTCGGTCGGTCTGTCCACCAGATGGTTTCCTGATAATAACTCAAGAACGCTTAGATCTAGGATCATGAAACTTCACAGGTACATTGATCATGACTGGCAGATGACCCCTATTGATTTTGAGGTCACTAGGTCAAAGGTCAAGGTCACGGTGACCCGGTTTGTAAAATGGTTTCCGGATGATAACTGAAGAACGCTTATTGATATTCAGGTCACTTGGTCAAAGGTCAAGGTCACAGTGACTCCAAATAGTAAAATGGTTTCCGAATGATAAGTCAAGAATGCTTAGGCCTAGGATCATGAAACTTAATTGGAACATTGATCATGACTAGCAGATGAACCCTATTGATTTTCAGGTCACTAGGTCAAAGGTCAATGTCACAGTGACTCGAAACAGTAAAATGGTTTCAGGATGATAACCCAATAATGCATGCATACGCTTAGGATCATGAAACTTCATAGGTACATTGACCATGACCGGCAGATGACCCCTATTGATTTTCAGGTCACTAGGTCAAAGGTCAAGGGCACAGTGACTCGGAACAGTAAAATGGTTTCTGGATGATAGCTCAAGAATGCTTATGCCTAGGATCCTGAAACTTAATAGGGACATTGGTCATGACCAGCAGATGACCCCGAATGATTTTCAGGTCAATAGGTCAAAGGTCAAGGTCACAGTGACCTGAAACAGTAAAATGGCTGACTGGAAATAGGAAAATGGTTTCCGGATGATAACTCAAGAACGCTTAAGCCTGGGATCATGAAACTTCATAGGGGCATTGATCATGACTGGCAGATGACTCTTATTGATTTTCAGGTCACTAGGTCAAAGGTCACAGTGAAATGAGGCAGTAAAATGGTTGACTGGAAATAGGAAAATGGTTTCCGGATGATAACTCAAGAAGGCTTACGCCTGGTATCATGAAACCATCACCATCTCCACTGCCACCACAGTGACAAAAAACGTATTCACACAATGGCTTCCACTACAACTGACAGCCCATATGGGGGGCATGCATGTTTTACAAACAGCCCTTGTTCTTTTTCAAGTAACAAGTCTTAAAAACTTTTAATGGGAAAAAAATAATTTGGTTTTGTTAATTTGATGTCACCTGGATATGTATACATGTATTCATAGTGTTTAAAATATAGTTGTGTTTGCTGTAGGTATAATGGCATTTTTAACATACCTGAAATTACGAATATAATTGCTTGATTTTGTCATTTGCAAAGATTGCCAATATACAACATGAAGAAGTAATTAGGCAAAATTATTTTTACAATACTTGAGGCTGGACCTTACACATTCAGTTTAATTGGGTCTAGCCACTCACTAGTTATCAATAAGAAAGCAGGGAGATTTAATATTTGAGTTTCATCTACAGATCATGAGATGTAGCATTTATAGGTACAGGAAAAGACTCGACCTTGTATAAATGCAAAGGATCTTTCAGTTATAAAATTAGAAGTTTTAAAGTTACAAACAAGCTTGATTCATTTCTTGCAAACAGAAAATCATTCATTGAGTACATGTCTTTCCATTGATTAAATCTGGAACTCCTAACTTAAATTCTTCTTATTCATTATGTATGCTACTGGTTTCTCTTATTTGATCCATGAGAATACTTGTAACGTAATCAATGACTTGGTGCATATTTGAGGATGTTGATTGCAATCCACAGTCAATAAATTTGTTTGGTAGCATGTTATATTTAATACCTGACATACAGTTGTCCATTCTTATAAATGGTTAGTTTATTCATGTGATCAGCAAGGAAATTGACCTGATCCATTGTTGAAGTGCAGAAAAGTCCTTTTGAAAGTTTATCTATGAAAGGCAAAAGTGCGCTTTTACTTCTAGATTAGATTATGGTTGATTAAAGAATGAGACTTTCAATACTCGAAATTGTACACTTAAATTTTGCTCCTGTTCATTGTCTGAGGCTGTTTATTCGAGTCGTCATGTGAGATAAGATGTGACACGATTGATTGTTCACTTAACAAGCTGGAAGTGCAGGCACATCAAATTATTGTGTAATCCTCTTCAATTAAAGCATTAAAATTTGTGTTCAACATGCTGTGCCCGTGCACGAAGTATTATGCCATCAAATTGTAGTTTTCAACTATGTTATTCAAAATGTTCCTATTTTTGGAGTGAGTATAAAGATTTCCATTATTTTTATCTCTAAATATGCATAAAGAACAATATTGAAATCACCTCCAACTAAAATGTTTTTATCTTTGTTATATATTTTATTGGAATGTAATGTTTCATAAAATTTTGGTTCATCTATTTTCAGGCTGTAAACGTTTATTAATGTTCATTGTGTTTCGTGTATTATTATCCCCCGCCAGAGGCGGAGGGATATTGTTTTGGCGTTGTCCGTCCGTCCAGCTGTCCGTCAGTCCGGCACTTTTGTGTCCGGAGCCATATCTTGGAAGTGCTTTGGCGGATTTCATTGAAACTTCGTATGAGTATATATTTGCATAAGAGGATGATGCACGCCAAATGGCATTGTACACCATCTGTTAAAAACAGAGTTATGGCCTTTTGTATCTTGAAAAAATGCTTTTTACTTTAGGCACTTTTGTGTCCGGAGCCATATCTTGGAAGTGCTTTGGCGGATTTCATTAAAACTTGGGTGTATATACATGTATATGCATAACAGGATGATGCACACCAAATGGCATTATACACCATCTGTTAAAAACAGAGTTATGGCCCTTTGTATCTTGAAAAAATGCTTTTTACTATAGGTACTTTTGTGTCTGGAGCCATATCTTGGAAGTGCTTTGGCGGTTTTCATTGAAACTTGGTAAGAGTATATATATGGATAAGAGGATGATGCACGCCATATGGCATTGTACACCATCTGTTAATAATGGAGTTATGGCCCTTTGTATCTTGAAAAAATGCATTTGTTTGCGTGTCGGCAGCCATATCTTGAAAGTGCTTTGGCGGATTTCATTGAAACTTGGAATGAGTATATATATTGATAAGATAATAATGCACGCCAAATGGCATTGTACATTATCTGTTAATAATGGAGTTATGGCCCTTTTTATCTTGAAAAAATGCTTTTTTGAGTGTCAAATATAACACTTTTGTGTCACGCAGCATATTGGCGGGGATATCAATTCAACGAATTTGCTTGTTAAATCTATACTTGCTTGTCTGCCAATCATTATTTCTTTCAAGTTATCCACTGTTATTCCTGTATTACTTTTGATCAGTAAAGTGATGCCTTGTTTATTTGTATGTTGTCCGCTAAGATAAATATCTCCGTCCCATGCACTTTTCAATGTTTGTGCAAATGTACGTGTGATAAGATTTTCCTTTAAAATACTTTTTTTCGTCTAACCATTTGAAAATATAAGTGTGTTTTTCTTTGTTATTTAGCCCTTTTACATTTAGAGTACATATGTTAATATTCATACAAAAGGAGGAGAAATACATGCCACTTTTCTTGTTTCTAACATTTTAAAATCATTTTGTAGAGCTAGATTATTTGTTAATACTAAATTATGCAAAATTATATTACGCTTTGACGTTAAAAACAATAACCTTCCATGTCCTACAGGTTGTTGATACATTCTGTTCATTAAATTGATCTACGTACTTGTTCATTTATTATGCCCCCATTCGAAGAAGAGGGGATATATTGCTTTGCACATGTCGGTCGGTCTGTCGGTCGGTCCGTCCACCAGCTGGTTTCCGGATGATAACTCAAGAACGCTTGGGCCTAGGATCATGAAGCTTCATAGGTACATTGATCATGACTCGCAGATGACCCCTATTGATTTTGAGGTCACTAGGTCAAGGTCACGGTGACCCGGTTTGTAAAATGGTTTCCGGATGATAACTGAAGAACGCTTAGGCCTAGGATCATGAAACTTGATAGGTAGATTGATCATGACTTGCAGATGACCCCTATTGATTTTCAGGTCATTAGGTCAGAGGTCAAGGTCACAGTGACCTGAAATAGTAAAAATGGTTTCCGGATGATAACTCAAGAACACTTACGCCTAGGATCATGAAACTTCATAGGTACATTGATCATGACTTGCAGATGACCCCTATTGATTTTCAGGTCATTAGGTCAGAGGTCAAGGTCACGGTGACCCGAAACAGTAAAATTGTTTCCGGATGATAACTCAAGAACGCTTTTGCCTAGGATCATGACATTTCATAGGTACATTGATCATGACTCGCAGATGACCCCTATTGATTTTCAGGTCACTAGGTCAAAGGTCAAGGTCACAGTGACAAAAAACGTATTTACACAATGGCTGCCACTACAATGGACAGCTTATATGGGGGGCATGTATGTTTTACAAACAGCCCTTGTTATTACCGACTTACAATTTCTCAAACACTATCGAAGCTTTCAACTTCGAAGTCTACGCACTTGTAGAATATCAACACCTTCATCTACTGACAACAGAAGACAACTATTCACCATTTTGTAAGAGTTATTCCCCTTTTCCGACTTCAATTTCTCAATCATTAATAGCTTTCAACTGGAAATTCAACACTCTTGTAGAATGATTATGTGATGACCTTCTTCTATTGACATGAGGAAACTATTCCTCTTTTTGGATTTGAAACTTAGTCTGTGTCAAGCACTTGTATTCCAGCGTCCTGCACCCATTGGCAGTGCTCTTGTCAACACTTGATACTGCTTGTCCAGAGTATAAATGAGAAGCTTGACATCCGATTAACACTTCAGTTAAAGAAACCTAGCCTTACTTATGAATCTTCCTCTTCATCTCTTGAAAATGTTTGTCTGTTAAATACAACCATAAATCTAATATTTAATTTAAACTTGTTCATACATACATTGTTTTTATGCCCCAAAGGCAGGCATATGGTTTCTGAACTGTCTGTCCGAAAAATTATACTTTTGCCTTAACTTCCATACTACAGAATAATTTTTTCACTTGATATTTGTACACGACTCTTCTTTGATCAACACCTTCACACGGACATATTTCTTGTTGACCTTGGCCCTTGAACTCAAAAGTCAAAGCACCCAATAACTTAGCATTCACCATAACTGTGTGGTTCATGATTGGATTTACTTTATTTTTGTCCATAACTTCCCTTTGGACAAGACCTTCCCACTGACCTATTTTATGATGACCTTGACCATTGAATGACCTTAGCTTAAAGGTCGAAGTGCTTAAAACTAGATAGACATATTAAGCACGAGTAACATATTAAACCTTCAATTTCATAACATCAGCATACATGTACACTGTATCTGGCAGCAAAATAGCGTGGATCCGTTTACATTTACTTCAGTTTATTCACTACACTTCTTTCCAAGCAACCTAAATCTAGCCCCAGGCCTTCAGCGCCTACGGCGCTTTGATTAAATTATGTTACATGGGTATTCGTTATATTCACGGACATGCAAACATCGGCTTTAACTACGGGCGGCCAAGATCTACGCTCTCCGCTATAATGTCACCTAAGGTTTTGTGGTCTCATTAGCGGATTGGGTATCGCCTATCCAGACTGCGCAAATGCGCAGACAGGTCTGAAGCTACGCTGGTCGCATATGTCATAAGACCAATTTTTGCATGACGCGAGTCAATTAAGTTAATTTGATTCATTAATTATTGTAAGCTCTTACTTGAATGCATTTCGAGTGAATAATTTATAAAAAGGTAATAATGTGTACGTCAAGTAATTTCTTATATTTTTTTAATGAATGTGTGAATTTACAAATTAACCACATATATAACTGAGTATAATATTAAATGTTCTGACCATCATTTCGTTGTCGTTCGCGGTGGGTTAAGTACGTTTTATTTAAACATGTGTATACCAACTTCTAGTTATTTGCAATATGAACACTTCTTGTTGACAGGAAAACGTTTTTGAATAACGATATAAACACTCAGCATCGTGCAGTTTATTCGTCTGCAAACTATTCCAAAACCAAACTAAACATACACCATTCGTGGAAAAAGAACAGTGAGTCATGAATTAAGGACAATAATGTTATTGTTTCAGCAAGCGACGGTTTCCGTTTTTTAGTGGCCGCCGCATAAAACGGATATGATAAATCTGTATATATTAAAGGGGCTTGTTTACTGATTTTTGACCTGATTTGAAGTTTGTAATTAAATGCTTTAAATTGATAAATGTAAACATCGGAACTAAAGAGCTCCCGTATAAAACAAAAATCCTTACCTGGACCCGAACCACTGACACTTGGAGTAAACGCCTAGCGCTTTAACCACTCCTTCATCCATGCTGATATAGTTCATGGCATATTTTATATTTTGTATAAGCATTCCTCGTAATGTCACCAAATATAACGATATCAATTTAACTTTCCAAATTATTCAATCGTATCGCGTTTGTAACTCTTTATAAATTTCAGGTTTTTAAATCGCCAAAAGATGCATATAATGGATATTTAAGGGCATCATAAATGTTCAGTACGAGAGGTGCCCAATTTCATGACGAACAAAACAAAAGTATGAATAATTTGTAATCTAAATACATTTTTTTGCAACAAATGCTCAATATGAGATTCATGGCAATTGTAAATTATCCTGCAACGCTTTGGCCAAGATTTCAACGTCTTGTTGATGGTTGTTTGTTCCAATTTGCGCCATTCGTCCTTCAGAGCTCTTTTTAGACCAGAAAGTGAGTTTACGTGTCGATTCTGTAAGCGTCGTTTTAGTATCCCCATATACCAAAATCCATTTGGGCCGCATCTAGAGACTTAAGTCCATTCTTCGGGTGTTATGAACTAAATGTTTTGATATTTTTTTTTGAAAACAGTGTTTAAAATTGTGGCTAGATGCACTGTCCTGATGGAACGTCATGACGTGTTTATCCTCCGGAAAGAGTCTCGGTACATCCTTTTGTATAAATTGTTTCAGAACTTTATTGATATAGTATTCTGAGTTTACCTTGGTCCCTTTGGGAATTATTCTGATCACTGATTTACCTCTGGACGATAAAGCAGCACACGCCATGAAGCCACGGGCAAACGCATCACGTTTTACAAACTTCAGTTTATCGCCAACGTTTTCTCCCATTCTGACATAACATACTCTTCTTCTTCCATAACTTCCACCAAGATAAAACATCGCTCTTCAGATGTAGCAAAATCTCTCCACTTGCCGCATTTAAGCTTTAGATATATAGCTTCCAAGACCTGGCCCTGCGCTTCTGAATCTGTGCCATGTTGAGCTGATGAGCCTTGAACTTCTTCCGTAGTTTTGCTTTCACAACATGCCCAATGATGTAGTTTACTGTTCCCTTGTTCGTTGTTCCGCGCTATACAGTAGCGTCATGTCGAATATTCCGAATACTTCCCAAAGAAATAGCATGGTCCATCATTTTAGTTCATTTGTAACTACATTTGCATCTCAAAAGGCCTAAAACGATGCCCTTCACAGCTTCACTAATTTTCTTATGAGGCGTGTTGAATAATATTGACAAATTGCATGTTCATTGAAGTAAAGTATTTAACACATCTGCTAACACAACAATGGTTCGAGAAAACCGTGGATGTACTTGAATAAACACGGATTCCTTTTGTTCATTTTGAAGGCAACTCTCGTCTTACTGTTTTCTTAAAAAAAAAACTACAACGAACATTTCCAAATCTGAAACATTTTATGTTTCATTTTTTTCAATTTATCAAAACGTGAACAGGTCCCTTTAAAATGGTCCGAAGTCCAAACAGATGTTTCTTCATGTACAAACTATTTATTTTTACTAACATATATTTTTGCTGAGGCCCTTACACCGCTAACAAAGTATCCGCACTTATTTCTATTTACACGAAAATGTATATGTTTGACTATAACTTTAGTCGTACTGAACAGTTCAATATGAATGTATTCACCCAAATTAAAACTCGCAAATGACATAAGAACACTCAGCAAATACGTAATTGAGGGATCTATAGCTTACAGCATTTTATTTTTTTGGGATGATTTGTATATATTTCTTGGACCCGACGAGCAGTATGGGAACACACATGTTTTAAATTGCTTTCATTTTAACGAAGTATATGTTTCTTAAATTGTCCATCGTTAACTTACTTCCGCAAGTCACTTGGCTAAGTTAGAAATGTTTTTTTTTAATTCTTCACCATTTCGAGAACAGGGCCGGGGCCTTTCAGATTGGGAAAAGTCGCGTCGTTTTTTTACTTAAATTGTGAAATTGGTGTTGTATTTGTTTGCTTACAAATTTTAATAAAAGTCACCAAGTGAATGAAAAGTTTGAAGCACTCACAGTAAAATGTTTCAGTGTAATGTGATATCTTAGAACCCGTATAAAATATCTAGCATATACTTTCATTTAAATCGGCTTTTTAAGTTCTTTACATTCTATAAATTATCTATATACCCAGTATTCATTCCATGAAATTTACTGCACTCTCGAACACAAACCCACACAAACCCATGGGTAGATATCAATTTCATTTTGTGCAAAAAGCTAATGTACACTTAACAGCACCCGCTTTTAAACAGATATTTTACAATAAAGACAAATAGAATGAAAATTATGATGAATGTGCAAATTTTTGTTTAACATTATAACTTGAAAACCTGTAATCACAAATTAATTCTGTTAAAATCTATTCAAACTCATACTAAGTTACAGGCATTTAAACACACACGAAGGGTACCGCACAAGCTAATCTGGGACGACACTTCACGCACATTCAATAAAACCGTTTCATAGAGCGCGGTTTCTACACATGTACGGGCCGCTTTATAGCAATCGCAATTTTTTTCAAGTATCACTTGTCATTTCAATTAAGACTAAGGGCGTAAATGGTACAACGGCCGGAACGCACAAGGCTGTATTGTTTATTTCGCTTACAGCCCACTTGTTACTAGGATCTTTGAGTAGGAAGTCTTAAACATTCCACCAATCCCAACCGTCAAAGTGGTGTACGTGCGAAGCGAACGTTCGACAAGTTTAGCCATCTTGCAGTAGGTTAAGTGCAGAGGAGTGAAATTGGTTGGCGAACGGTGACAAGCTTCTATCATCGACGAGAAAAAAGTATATTCTTTAAATATATTGTGCTTAATTATGAGGAATGTGTTCAATAACGAATACTGTGAAACCATTATTAATCGTCGGGAATTAATTTTCATAAATTTCGTCAGTCGACCGATCGGCGAATTTAAGATCCTAACGAACAATCATGCTCTATGTATGAACAAAAACAAACACTAAGTTGAACAATATTTTAAAACTTTACCGTAGACATGAGGCATTAAATTCCAACATAATCCATGCACACATTCACTGCTGTTTCGTAATCAAGATTAATCCGGTTTTGACACAAAGGGATGTTGATTACACAAGGTACTTAACTGACACGTTACACTTCTTTAAAACGCGTGTGCAGTACAGCTGTATCGAATGCGTTGACTTCGTTTATGTAGAATGGTAATGAATTAGCGCTAATTGTTTATAACTTTATTACCCATTAGGTGCATTGTGTTTTTCAGGGGTGTTGCATATTAGCCATCACGCAGCGAATGCCGATGAAAAACAATAAACCAAATGAAAAGATGACGATGTGTGATCAACATGCGTATTTATCACAAATAAATAAAGATTATTTTAATTGCTGTTTGTTGTTTTATTGTTTGCGTTTAACCACACTTATTACTATTTTATATGTATCAAATTATTTATTTTTAAATTATTGACATTATTGATTTATATACCGGTAGTTTACTTTTTAAGAACAAACACACACATAGAGTTTATAATTTTAATGTTGATATCAGAATAAAAAAGCATTTTATTTGAAAAAAAAACACTTAACAATCTGGAACCCCTTTTGTATAACACAAACAGTTTTAAAACAGTATCGACAGCATTTTAATAAAATTGTTATCAGTATGGCAATTATAATAATAGAATAAGACTAATTGGCATTTGGCTTGGTTGTTACAAACACTCGTTAACGGTTATTCGATCCCACTTGTCCGCTAATCATAACAATGAACGTATGAAAGGCATATATTATGAGGGTCCATTACTGTCCCTTGATAACAAAAGACTAGTTAATTGGCATGTGACAAACAGGCACCACCTCCTGCAGTGATTCTCAAGTGTGTTCCCGCATTCGTACCACGAATTTTCGCAACTGCGATTGATCGCGAATATGTATTACACACAAATCGGATATTGACTGACGAATTTTTTTAAAATTCAAAATCAGAAATCGGCGAATTTATGTGCTGACGAAATCGTCATTTTTATGTCCCCCACTATAGTAGTGGGGGACATATTGTTTTTGCCCTGTCTGTCTGTCTGTTGGTCTGTACGTTGGTCTGTTGGTCTGTTTGCGCCAACTTTAACATTTTGCAATAACTTTTGCTATATTGAAGATAGCAACTTCATATTTGGCATGCATGTGTATCTCATGAAGCTGCACATTTTGAGTGGTGAAAGGTCAAGGTCAAGGTCATCCTTCAAGGTCAGAGGTCAAATATATGTGGCCAAAATCGCTTATTTTATGAATACTTTTGCAATATTGAAGATAGCAACTTGATATTTGGCGTGCATGTGTATCTCATGGAGCTGCACATTTTGAGTGGTGAAAGGTCAAGGTCAAGGTCATCCTTCAAGGTCAGAGGTCAAATATATGTGGCCAAAATCGCTTATTTTATGAATACTTTTGCAATATTGAAGATAGCAACTTGATATTTGGCATGCATGTGTATCTCATGGAGCTGCACATTTCTAGTGGTGAAAGGTCAAGGTCATCCTTCAAGGTCAGAGGTCAAATATATGTGGCCCAAATCGCTTATTTTATAAATACTTTTGCAATATTGAAGATAGCAACTTGATATTTGGCATGCATGTGCATCTCATGTTGTTTTTTTTTTTTTGTTTTTTTTAAGATCATCTCACAAATTTCCACCACACACTCACACTATACCCCCCCCCCCCCCACCCCCCCCACCCCCCCCCCCCCAAATTATTTTTTTTTTGAAACGGTTAAAAAGCACAAATATTTATTTTTATTATTTTATGTTTGAAATACCGTCATCCTTCGCACCAAAGAATTCCACACCCCCCCTCCCCCCCACCCGAATCCCCCCCTAATTTTTTTTTTAAGGTCATCTTACAAATGACCACCACACCCTCACACTATACCCCCCCCCCCCCCCAAATTTCAATTTTTTTTAACGGTTAAAAAACACAAATATTTATTTTTATTATTTTATGTTTTATGTTTGAAATACCGTCCAACCATCGCACCCTAGAATACCCCCCCCCCCCCCTATGTTTTTTTTTGTTTTTTTTGCATTCTTTTTTTCGCATTTTTGGAAAATAATGTAATTAATGTCCACACACCCACACTATACACCCCTCTTCACTCCACCCCTCCCTCCTTTGTGATTGAAAATGAGAGTCCCTTCACCTTTAAAAAGAAAATAGATGAGCGGTCTGCACCCGCAAGGCGGTGCTCTTGTATGAATACTTTTGCAATATTGAAGATAGCAACTTGATATTTGGCATGCATGTGCATCTCATGGAGCTGCTCATTTTGAGTGGTGAAAGGTCAAGGTCATCCTTCAAGGTCAGAGGTCAAATATATGTGGCCCAGATCGCTTATTTTATGAATACTTTTGCAATATTGAAGATAGCAACTTGATATTTGGCATGCATGTGTATCTCATGGAGCTGCACATTTTGAGTGGTGAAAGGTCAAGGTCATCCTTCACAAGGTCAAGGTCATCCTACAATGTCAAACATCATATAGGGGGACATTGTGTTTCATAAACACATCTTGTTATAAAAATGGCGAAATTTTGTGCTGTCGAATTTAAATGGTTTCACAGTACACCGCTCTTAATTATATATGGACTTTATGATGTATTGCATGCGTTCGCTCATTAAATGACTGTTTTTACGTGAATATCCGACCTCGTGGAGTAATCTTCTGTTTAAAAAAAGGTGTCTGCACAACAATTATTGTTGTAAAGGTTGATGTATGTCATAATGTGCGACCTTTTTCAAAACTGGTTGTTGTAATTAAGCGTTTAATATTGCGAGATATGATTTTAAACCAAATGTATATGGGAAGTGTTAGGAGTCATTATCAACAGCTGTGAATGACACTATACTGTAGTCAATATTTTGGAATAATAGGAGGTGCGCAGTTATGCAAGCGTCTATAAACTGTCAACTTAGTCCGCCATTTTGTTTAAAACAATAGAGTACATGTGGTTCCGATTTCAAATTATTTTTTTTAAGACATGTCATGCATGGTTTCATATCACATATGGTTTAAAAATAAATTTAATAACTATTTCCAGTAAATAGAAATTAATTTACGAGCTTTTAAAATTGTTTTGCACAGGAAATAGAAGAGATTTTCGCTTCCTGTCAAAACAATTAAAATCATGAAAATTGCGGACAGTGTTAATCTTCAGTGAAGGTCAACATGTAAACTTCTGTTCAATTGTGAATACGATCTAAACAAATTAAAAGCACAGCATCTCTTGTGCTTTGAACATTTTGTTTTTATTATTATTTAACGGAAGATTTTAGTTTGAAATGGATAACAGTTTTCAAATGAAGTAAATATTTGCACATGTTAATCTACTTTCGCTTTAAACCTGAAGTTAGAACTTAGATGAAAAATTAAAACGATTTATTTTGTTTAAATTTGGTTGTCACAGTCAGCCAAATGATTTCTATAGCTTCTTAAACGGTTTGCTTTACTGTTCATTCATTCATTCAAGTGAAAACTGATTTTAATTAGTTTTATACTTACTGCAAACCGAAGTAACCAAAACCCATGCATGATAGTTGATACAATTACATTGGCATATCATAATTTATAAATATCTTTTTACAATAAGTGTTATTGATGTTTTCTTTATTGTAGATATTTTATTTACATTCAGAGCAATTAACATCATTTATTGAACACATATTTGATGTAATAACACACAAGCATGCATTTTCTATTAATATATGCAAGAAAACAGCAAACAAGATATGGTTAAGCTACATAGGACTTCTTACGCTGCAACAGTGCTTTAATACCAGTGTTATAAATATTCATAGACTATTAGTGTATTAAAAATATAATTTCTAAAATAAAATATAAAAAAATTCCTACCTACCTACCCACCTGTAAAATCTAGGGTCGGTAAAGGGCAAACCAACAATATTTTAATTGTGGCCTTAATGAGTATCTCTACATTTACCTCGCCTTGGCTTATAAACTGACTGAAGAGTTTTACTGCATTAATGTTATAATTATGTTTACACCAATAGTGTTGAGATAACAACATGCAATAATAATAATTTACAATTGAATCTACGTACTTCAAACAATGGCATTGAGATGTTAAAACGTAGATCATTAACACTTGCTTTGCATTTACCACCATAAGCTAACTTCATGGTGTATGAGAATGAGTAACATGACAGAATTTGGGGTATTGGCAAAACACGATTGACGACAATTGATGTCAATGGTTTCTTATTGAACCAGTTACGATAGTAGTTGATTTAGACTGGCTTACCGAAGACAAGTACATATTTTACAATAATTCAACAATACATCAATTATGGCAAGAATATATAATCAAACATACCAGCAAAAAAGTTATTATAAGTGTAAGAGTAAAAACCTTCAACAATATCTAGTTAACGACTTGGCAGGTCTTCGATAAAATGACAGTAGAATACACTTAAGTAACTACGCGAATGTGCTTTAAAAATAATGTGTTTAAACTTATTTGCTAAATCTACATACGCTTCATGCAACATATTAACAACTTTGAGCTTTATTTATAAAAATATATCTGGTATTTTAGCAATTATCCGACGTGGTGGTCAACTAATCTTGAGGAAACCTTATCGAAATGTTTATCTTGACAATATCTAGGCTTTTTCAAATCTTGATCAAGTGCGTCAAAATATAACGTCGCCAGGAAAAATATTATATAAACATTGTCACCACTCTTGAGGTAACATTGATGACTTATCTTGATGAAAATTAGTAATAATGTTTCTCGTGACAATATCTATGTCTAGTTCGACTCGGGTCCACGTACGTACAGACAGTAGGTCAAATAAAAAGAATATATTGAGACCACTATAGAGGCCGCACATGTCTTAATCTTGATGCTTGGTAAGAATGTTTCTTTTGACAAGTCGAGATAAACTTTGGATCACGCGCGTTCGAAAATGAGTTCAACTTGTGAAATCGTTGAAAAACATTGGAACCACCACAGAGTCAATCTTTATGCTAAATATTGTTTAAACTTGGACAAAATGTTAATGTTGACAATGTCTATGCCGAGTTTAAATCAAGGTCACCTGCGTCCAATCCAGGTAACACGATCATATTTAGCTAACGATTATAACCACGCCAGATGTAATAATTGAGACTCAATCTTGATAACACTTGGTCATATTTTTTATTATGCCCCCCTTCGAAGAAGAGGGGGTATATTGCTTTGCTCATGTCGGTCGGTCTGTCAGTCCGTCCACCAGGTGGTTGTCAGACGATAACTCAAGAACGCTTGGGCCTAGGATCATGAAACTTCATAGATACATTGATCATGACTCGCAGATGACCCCTATTGATTTTGAGGTCACTAGGTCATAGGTCAAGGTCACGGTGACCCGAAATAGTAAAATGGTTTTTGAATGATAACTCAAGAACGCATACGCCAAGGATCATGAAACTTCATGGGTAGATTGAGCATGACTCGCAGATGACCCCTATTGATTTTGAGGTCACTAGGTCAAAGGTCAAGGTCACGGTGACCCGAAATAGTAAAATGGTTTCCGGATGATAACTCATGAATGCATACGCCTAGGATCATGAAACTTCATGGGTAGATTGATCATGACTCGCAGATGACCCCTATTTATTTTGAGGTCACTAGGTCAAAGGTCAAGGTCACGGTGACCCAAAATAGTAAAATGGTTTTCGGATGATAACTCAAGAACGCATATGCCTAGGATCATGAAACTTCACAGGTAGATTGATCATGACTCGCAGATGACCCCTATTGATTTTGAGGTCACAAGGTCAAAGGTCAAGGTCACGGTGACCCGAAATAGTAAAATGATTTTCGGATGATAACTCAAGAACGCTTTTGCCTAGGATCATGACACTTCATAGGTACATTGATCGTGACTCACAGATGACCCCTATTGATTTTTAGGTCACTAGGTCAAAGGTCAAGGTCACAGTGACAAAAAACGTATTCACACAATGGGTACCACTACAACGGACAACCCATATGGGGGGCATGCATGTTTTACAAACAGCCCTTGTCTTTACTATATTTAGGCCTTATTCGAAAGTTGATCACATGCTTTTAAAAACTATGTGAGAAGGTCAAATCTAATATACACCGCTTTTCCACTCTAGCTGTCAAATGTATAATCAGTCTTAATGAAACTTGGTCAAAATAGTAATATTGACCCAGATAATATCTTGGCCCAGGTTTATGTTTGCCCAATGCGTCTTAAATAAGTAACCTGGTGAAAATTTAAAATTACGTGTTATCCTCTAAAGCTTACATTTACTACTCAATCATGATTAATGTTGGTTCGATTGTTTATCTTACAAATATATAGGCTCTGTTTGAATCCGGGTCTAGCGCGGACATAAAAAAGGTAACCAGTTCAAATCGTCACCAATTTAGAACCTCGATCTCAACAGAGCGTTTGAGGAATTCATGTGTTTAGTAATGCATAATGCATGAACAGAAAGATATTAAAGCTGTTAAATAACTATTTCACATGTTTAAGTGGCCCATAAAAAATTAATAACGTCTCATGATATGATCATCAAATTTGATTAACTGGACCACATTCCCGCGAAAAAATATGTAAAACCTATTTATATGAGCTCGAATCGCGGCTTAGAAAGCCTCGGGCTTATTGAAACGCTCTCAAGTTCGTTTCCTTGGCCTAGAACTTTATCTCGAATTTACTTGCTGCGATTTTTTTTTAGCGGGATAACCGAAGTTAAGCTTTACTAAGAAAATGTGCGGGAAGTAAAGTGATATAAAGCGAAACGTAATACGAAATAAACGCTAACAACACGTCTCGGCATGGATGTCCCATCTTGACTATCGCGTGATTACCCACTCTGTATGTAGTGAGGTTGGGAGGGAGGAAGGGAGATAGAGAATTCGCGAGATAACAGTATCATTGTAATACTGTTAAAGAAACAACATATCAAACCTTTTTGTTGAAATCGGGAGTATTATATGAAAATAACCCATTTACTCGTTTCCCAGACCCGCGATAAAGATTTATCAACAATTTAGACAAATATGTGGCGAATCGTTACTAATTCTGACCGTAATATCCGTGTGTGTCTTTTTTAAACCAAATTTTTTTACAAAGTTTTCAGTGCTACTAAAAAGTAAAACATTTGCTTCATTTTTCGTATACAATGTTATTTAATTTCTCGACTCTGAATAAGGTTATGTTCTGTTGATGTTTCGTGCGATGTAACCTTAACATTAATTCAACTCACTTCCTCTTTTGAAATCGAAACTGCACAGGAAAATAACGAAACATAAATCGTCAATATAATGGGTTTTATTAATCGCAAAACTGCATTTATATAAAAAATAGTATGTGATCATTGATTTGGGACTTAGAATAAAACAGATGTAGTCAGGTACCTACACTTTTGTTGGTGTAAATTGTATCCCTTTGTTATTGTATATATTACATTGGCATTTAACCTTTTTTGTATTACGACTTGTTACACCTTGATAAAACATTGCTTTACTTGTAAAAATGTGTTTTCTTTTAATAGTCTGTCTGCAAAAAAAAAGAGCAACACATAATCTGTCTTAACACCATCCAAACAAAATGGATTTTAAAACTTGATGTCGAGGTTTAATTTAACGTTAATTTTTAAATCGTTGTTTAGCTTTATTAGTATCGTGACGCATTACTCGCCCTTAGTAACAAACTGATTTTAGTGTTTATATACATTTGTGTTATTATTGAGTTTACACCATGGCAAATGTATGGAGATCGAGTGAAGATCATTACAACATGCAATAACAATAATGTACAGTCGTATCTACATGTACGTACTACACACATTTAAATTGAGATTGTTAAATGTAGACAATTCATTGGCTTGCTTTGCATTTACCATTATAAACTCACTTCACGGTTTATGCGCATGGGTAACATGATAGGAAGTTGGGTATTGGAAAAGCATTGAAACGATTTATGGCAAGATAAATAGTTTCTTATTGCACCAGTAATGATACTAGTTTATTTGAACTGGCTTACCAAAGAAAAGTACATATTCAAAAATAGTTTAACTCGGGCAAATATATATTGTAGGACACATCATCATAAGAGATATGCGTGTAAGAGTTAAAACCTTAAACGGGTATCTAATTCAAAACTTTGCATATGTTCGATAAAATGACAGTAGAGAACACTATTGTCATGTATTGTAATGTAAGGGACACAACTCGTATTGTCTTGTTAAAGCATGCAGTCATGAGTTACTTGTATTGAGATTTATATATATATGTGAATCTATGAATAAAGCCAGTTGTGAGTTACCCACCGACGAGTACAGAGTTATTACATGGTGTCAGAAATCTATTAAAAATCGGCGCAATCAGGCGATTGCATGACAATCGTACGTTGCAAATCTGTTGTTAAAGGTTCATTTTATACAACAGCGAAATGGCTTCGAAGGGAATCAGGCCATTACCGGAATTTAACCCGTCAGAAAGTGCATCAAGTTGGGAAGACTACAAACGGGACTTCATAATTCATTTGGACGCGCTAGGTCTGGACGACAAGCCTGGAAAAAGAAAGGTTGGTGTCCTACTTGCCAACATGGCGAGAGAGTGCGTAAAAATTTACGATTCGTTCGCGTGGGCGCCGGAAGTTGTTGCCAATCAGGATGCTGGAATCGCGGCAGTGCCAGCCGAGGATAAATACCATCTAGAAACAGTTTTCACAAAATTTGACAGACATTTCGGAGTGCATAATTACCGTAACATTAAAAGACAAGAGTTCCTCAACACAAAGCGTGGTAACCTGTCAATAATGGATTACATTTCGGAATTAAAAAGAAAGGCCGAACACTGTCAATATGGGGAACAAAAAGAAGGGTTAATATGTGACATGATCATTAATGGCGTGAATGACACAAAGTGTAGTGAAAAGCTAATGGAGATACCGGTTACACAACTTACCATCGAACGGGTCGTGCAGGTTTGTAGGCAAATAGAATTGACCACATCTCACATCAAATCACTGGGCGAAAGCCCTCACGTAAACATCGCTAGAACGCATCAAAACCCTCATAAGCAACAAAAATACTGTGCCAAGTGTTGCAGAAAACACGAAGTAAGGAAATGTCCCGCCTATCAAAAACAGTGTGACAATTGCGGTGAGTTTGGCCATTTCAAGGCATCCAAATTATGTCCTGCAGTCGGTGGGGCATCGCATCAACAAAAGGGGATATCACACAGAGGGGCACGTGGCTATGGACGTAGACTGCGTCATCACAGAAGTGATCGGGGAATCCACCGTGGATATCGGGGCCGTGGAGGTCAACGACGTGTCAACTACACCGAAGCCCAGGAAGACCAGGTCGAGGAAATGTTTAACCAGTTTGAACATGCGGATGTGAACGACGTAATATGGGTGATGCCATATTTTTCGATGAATTCTCGGAATTCAGCACTGGTGAACTGTGGACCGTTGTCCGAGATGATTGAGTCCATGATTCCAACTGTAAAAAGAGGGCGAGAGAGTTAGTATTTTGGCCCGGCATGAACAAACAAATTGAAGATCTTATTGGCAAGTGTAGTGTGTGTTTAATGCATCGCAAGATGAGCCAAAAGGAGCCAATGATCATCCAACCAGTACCTGAGCTACCCTGGAGCAAAGTTGGAATGGACTTATGCGAACTAGAGGGTAACAATTACCTAATCATTGTAGACTACTTCTCCAACTTCATTGAAGTAGCACCATTGCAAAGAGACACTCGAACGAGCACCATCTTAAAACACATCAAGCAAAACGTGGCTCGTTATGGAATCATGGACTCAATCATCTCGGACAACGGTCCACAGTTCACCAGTGCTGAATTCCGAGAATTCATCGAAAAATATGGCATCACCCATATTACGTCGTCGCCTTTGCACCAACAAACAAACGGCCTTGCTGAAAAGGCTGTACAAACCGTTAAAAATCTAATTAAAAAGTGTAGCGAAACAGGGGACGACATCTACTTAGCCCTGTTAGAACTAAGAAACACACCACGCGATAACATCGGATCACCGATGCAACGTTTGATGGGTCGACGCGCAAAAACACTAATACCTATGAAACAAACATTGCGACAACCAGAAACAACCAGTGAAAATGTCGCACCAAAGTTGTTGGAATTTCGTGAAAAGCAAAAATTCTACTACGACCAACACGCGAAGAGCAAGGACAATCTTCAGCCAGGGGACGCAGTAAGAATTAAAACCCCATCTGGTTGGAAACCGGCAGAGTATGTGAAACCGTCCGAATACCCACGATCACATATCGTTAAGGCAGGCGAATCGGGGCGCGAATATCGCCGAAACACGGACATGCTAATGAAAACAAAGGAAAGACCACACATTATCACCACAAACAATGACGTGTACATACCGGCACCCACAGCGCCAACAGAGACGGTAGCAGAACAACCATCAACAACTCCAAATCACGAAAACAGTGCTAGTGCGAGATCGAGCGAAACTCGAGACAAACCGGGGAAAGAGAGTGTACAAGACACTGTTAGAAAGAAAACGAGGTCAGGAAGAGAAGTTCACAAACCGATACGGTTAAATGACTATGTGTAAGATGTGAAGTGCAAAACATGTGTCATATGACTGCCTTATTGTAGTGCAAAATAAACTTATTAATAAACTGTTTAATAACTATCATTCGGTAATATTGGTATTTGTATAAGTAAGATGTATTGTGGTGGTAAATGCATAATGTTCTTGAAACTGTACTATCATAACGAGTAAGGAACAGTTTGTACATATTTATTTTTATCATATCAAACTCTTGGTTAAGGTTTAAAGATTCAGTGCCTTCAGCGCTTTGATTTTTCTTCTAACAACAAAATGTTCATGAAATTTTCTTCTCACAAAAATCCAATATTAATTATTTTTGGGTGTATCTACTTTCTAGCTTGTTTTCGGTGTTATAACAGTCTGTTATCATTTCCTAGCTGAAACCCGACATTTACTGTATCTGGCATTTGTCATTTTGTCCTGAACAAGCTTGAATCCGAGATAACAGAGACAATTTTTTGGAAAGTTAGCAAACATGTATTTTAGTGAATAATGTTGTCTTACATGTTGTTTTATTGTTAATTTGATTTTATGAAGTTCAATTGCATATTTAATTTATAAGAAGTTCTTCATTACTTAGAGTGCATTTTATTCATATAGAATATTCTATTTTCAATAACAATTTAACACTCAGAGGTTTAAAAGAAATTCCCACTATGGTTATATAAAAAGAACAGTTTATAATGTGTTACTACAGGTTATGTTATTTGCTTATTTTCATAAACCTCTTCGCATATGTAACGATAGAGTAGTTGGTGTATCATGTGTTTATATTTTTTTTAAAAAAAGAAAGAAAAGGGGATGTCATGTATTGTAATGTAAGGGACACAACTCGTATTGTCTTGTTAAAGCATGCAGTCATGAGTTACTTGTATTGAGATTTATATATATATGTGAATCTATGAATAAAGCCAGTTGTGAGTTACCCACCGACGAGTTCAGAGTTATTACAACTATCAACTGCGCATATGTGCTCTTAAGATTACTTTTTAAGCTTATTAGTTTAAACTACATTCGCTTCAAACAAAAGAGTCACAACTTTGACTTTAAATTGTAAACATCAATCTGGTATTTTAGCTGGCCTGAAAACGAAGTGATCATGGTATGCTTATGCCATTATCCGATGTCGTGCATCGTGTGTCGTGCGTCGTCAACGTTTAACTTGTTATCGATCGCTGGGCCGCATTTGTCATCCAATCTTGATGAAACCTTGTCTGAAGGTTAATCTTGACAATATCGATGCCAGTTTGAATCTTGGTAAAACTTGCGTCAAAATATAATGTCACCAGTTAAAATCTTAGAAAAACTTTGTTATCAATCTTGAGGCAACATTGAGGAGTTATTTTATGAAACTTGGTGATAATGTTTCTCTCACAATATCTATGCTTAATTCGAGTATGGGTCACGGGCGTCTATATACTAGTTGATCAGGTAAATGTTTAGACAAATATTGAAAACATTCTAGAGGCCAAACCTTTGACTCTTAATGAGGCTTGGTCATAATGTTTATGTTTACAAGTCGAGTTAAAATTGGATCACGTGAAATCTTATGTAAACCGTGTAACTACTCTAGAAGCCAAATTTACAATTCATTATCGATAAAACTTGCCCAGATGGAGTATATTGATAATGTTTTGGCCATGTTTTATCTTTGTCACATGCGTCGAAACTAAAGTAATTGCATATGTTACTATATTTAGTAACAAAATTGGCCGTTGTTTTCGCAAATAACTCGTGAAAATCTTGGAATTGAGAAAGTGTGCAAATAACCAATAATTGGCACACTGTGCCTAAATCGGTTATTTTCAAACTTCCGGTAATCTCGCAGTAACGGCGGATCGTCGGCACGCGTGGACGTTACGTTATTGGCGACCGGAGCGTTAAAACAAAATGGTGTCTGAACGGGTTTTGGAATCGCTTTTTTTCTCAAAACCGGCTTTTCGTACTTTTATTTTTCAGGCAACTGATAGCGCAATTTATGACGTATGTTGTACATGACGTAATTCTTCTGACGAAACACACTAGTTTAAGTTTAACTATCTGGATTTTAAGGACATGTTGGACGTGTTGTTTTTTAACAGTAACATATTTATTTAATTCATCGAAAAAATGCAAAACGTATTTCGCATTGAGTGTTTATCGCGCATAATTGTAAACTTCGATAGGAATACAATAAAATATTTTGGTTTAAAATAAGTTTCAATAAAAAGATGGAATAATAAAAAATGTAAGTGAAACTCGTTTCAATTTTATTGTTATAAATATTGATTTAAAGTTGTCATTGAGGTAAGCGTGTCGTTAATATTTAATTATGTTATTATTACGATATTAATTATTAATTTCGATATACACGATATTAATTATTAATTTCGATATATACGAAATATGTATACACATGATGAACATATGCAATGAACAGGTCATTAGGCAAGTGTGCCTTTAGTGGTTATTGGCACACTTGGTGTTTATTAGCACTCGGGCTAAAGCCCTCGTGCAAATAACTCACCAAGTGTGCAAATAACCACTAAAGACTTATTTTCTCCATATCATTATCTTTACTTAATTTACCATTAAAACCCACATTTATAACTCAATCGTGATGAAACTTGGTTCGATCATTCATCTTAAAATCAAGACCCATTTTGAATCCGGGTCTAGCGGGGACAAAAACTAGGTCTCCAGCTAAAATCTTCAACCATTTTGAAGCTTGAACTCAGGAGGGCATTTAATGACAATCAGAGCCCTCTTATTTCAATAATCAGTCCTCTTATTGGTATTTCAATTATTGGACTATATGTTTGTCCTTCTCAGGGAAAACTAATGACGATACTTTGATGACGATACTTTGGCACTGATGGCGAAGAGAAGTTTAAATGTATGTCAAAAGTATGGTTTTTGAAACTTATAAGGAAAGCGACTTAGCTTTCTAATCAGTCTCGGGGCCCTCGTTTGGCCGTTTTTGGGGCCGATATTCGGCCCCATTCCTCCCTTAAAATAGTATACTTTTTCCCCTATTTCAGCTAAAAATTCCCACCTCTAAAATTTTGTTTTTATAATTTTATACATATGTTGCCAACTGGTATCGTGCTATTAACCTTTGATTTAATTTATATTTATGTAAATTACATTAAAATATAGAAATTTTAAGTGTTGAATGGTTGATGAAAAGATCTTCTAAGATTCCCATTTTCACCCAAAACGTTGCCAAATTCCCCCCTCTATGGGCCCCGGCCCCAAACCCCAAAGTGTAGCTAGGGCCCTGCAGTCTATTGAACTATACAATATGTGATTAAGAAAGTTGATATACTCTTGGTCTAGAGGTCTGTCCTGTCCATCCCTCTCTATTTTCCGTCAAGCTGTCTGCGGAAACTAAATCCTCACCAACGAGATATATAAAGCTTTTGGTCTGTAATTTTTGGTTGCATTTGAGACCTTATGTGTCTTCATGAAATCTATAAGTATTTTGCCTATGTGTAACTCAATGTTTATCACAACGACAACAGTTCGGGGTTTAACGAGGGTTCATTTATTTCGAGTTACAATATGGTTGACTTCAAAACAATCTGTGTAATGGAAGCCTTTTCATGTGTCGATTTAGGGAATCGAACACTTCTTCCTTCAATCCTCTCACACCTCTATATGTGTGGCTGCTTTTAATCAACGCATCTTATTTCAAAACAAGGTCATTGAATAATGTAATGACTGAACATAGACAGAAGGCGTCGTTAAACATTCAAACTTTTCTTGTAACTGGCAACCTGATCAAGTAACATGACACCACGAAATTAAAATAAAGAAAAAGGTTACACCTCACTATTAAAAAAGTAAAATATTGACGGGGTTACATATGTACCATACAAAGTTCCCAGAAGATTAAACGACAAATAAATCGGGGGAAAAAGACAACGGCACATTAAATTACATTAATTAGATAAATTTTCTTGGGAATGAATATAATTAATGTATTAATAAGTAAGTTATACATGTATATGTATTATAGGGCATGATGCGTGAAATAACCCCTTTCCCCCAAAAAAAACTGAAAAACGTCTGCATTGTATGATCATGGATCTTGATTGATAGAGCCTTGTTCCCGCGAAATTTATTTAACTAATAAATTGCAATGACATCATGTGGAATGGAAGTAAACGACGTCTATTTAACGAAACAATTTGTCACATTTCTTAATTTTTGAAAGCGCTTGGTTCAAATGAACAATTTACTCTATGTGGTTACAAAAATCATACATTTAATAATTACTAAAGTGGTATAATGCGACGTGTGTCGTTTCTTTCATGTGTTGACGGTCCGTCGTGTGTCGGCCTTCAAATGATAATAATTTATAATCTTCATTGCGGATTTTCGCCAAACTTCTCAGACATTATTCTCGTCTAAAAAAAGTTAAATGTGTCAGTCCGCTTTTATCACCAAATCTTAAAGATTTACAAAGTGAGAAGAATAAATATGGACAAACTGTTTAAAATGAATTTTATAATCGAACTGTGGTTCTCAACAAGTGGTCCTATACACGTTCTTTAAATATTTCAGGATATGCTACATTATTGTTAAAGTAATGGACGACCAAGACGAAATTTCAACTCTGGGAATTGATCCAGAAGCGCTTGAAAGTGCTCGCGTGTTACAGTCAGTGGCAAAAGAGATATCAAATGATGAAGAAAAGACTTCTCAATTAAGATTAATTGTTGAGACAATAGCAAATGAATCAATTCTCGAAGAAAGGGATTACCTGGTTTTGACAGGCAAGACGAGAGAGTTTGTTAATAGTCTAGGGTTTACGTCCCCGTTTTCTGTAAGTAAGACCAAAGATATCATTAACATACTGCTCTTAATGTGGAATCATACAAATGTTACCAGATATGTTATGAAGAGTGTTTACAATGTAAATATCGCTTCGACAGCAGATGAGATGATAGATCAGTTTCCGAGTGATCTTAAACAGCTGGATGCCGAGTCTGCTGAAATTTTTGCCAAAGCTCTTAAAGACGGCTCCGAAAATGTAAGGAATATCCGCCTTATGGTCGTTGGCATGTATGGTGTGGGGAAAACGTCACTTGTAAAAAATCTGATCAAAGACTTAAGGGACGAAAATTTAAAAATTGAGAGCACTGAAGTCATTGAACTGCGCAGGTGTCAGCTGATGGAAAATGGTGACTGGTGCTTGGACAAATACCAAAAAGAAGCAAAATATAAGTGTAGGTATCAAGACGCTTTGAAGAAAGTCATTGAACAGCCGACAAGCATGGATGAATCTTCAAATGTACCGTCTATCTTAGACGCACCACCTGCTGAACCTGAAGTCAACGATTCGGTTCCTGTGCAACCAACACCTCCATTGGAAGAAATAAAGAAACATGTCGTAGAACGTAAAGACGATGAGGAAATGAAAGGCATAATTAATCTTTTTGCGAAGGCACCTGAGACTAGTGAGGATATTACCATCAATATACCTGCTCCTGTTGAAACAGGAATCACTGTATCTGTTTGGGATTTTGCAGGTCAGACACTGTACTATTCTACCCATCAGTTCTTCCTGAATAAGAGGTCTATATATCTTGTTCTAATGGACATGACTAAAAAGTTGGATGACTGTATAGAAGAAGATGAAACAAGTGGAATATGGTGTGGTTTGAGTGAAAAATGTACATATTTGGATGTATTTAAGTTTTGGCTGAATGCAATCCACATGTACAGCGGCTATAGGTCAATGACAGGAAACATTAAACCAACTGTGATTTTAGTTGGTACTCATAAAGATAAAATGAAGGGTTCTGACGAGGAGAAAGATGTCAAGAAAGATAAGTATTTTGAAAAAGCACTAAAAGCATTTGCACGTACAACGATCTTGCGGCATATTCATAAGAAAAAATACTTGGTGAATAATTTAACTTCTGATGATCCTGTTTTTAAACAGATACGGAAAGAAATTCGACGTCTGGCAGAGAAGCAGGAGTTTTGGAATGAAAAATATCCTGTAAGATGGATCCAGATGGAACAGTCTCTTGACAAATTGAGAGACAACAAAAAGGAACTGCTACAGAAAAATGAAATTAATGCCGAAAATCATTCAAATATACTGGAAGTTAGTGAAAAGGAACTCGATTTGTTCTTGGACATTCAACATAGGCATGGAAATATTTTGTATTTCAACACGGATCAACTGAAGCATTTGGTTGTTCTTGCCCCGCAATGGATCATTGAGGTATTCAAGTGTTTTATCAATCATGTAAAAAATAAAGATCCTAAATTAAGTTTACAATGGAGCGAATATGAGGACAATGCTATTCTCAAGCCAGAGGTTTTCAATGAAATTATGGACAATGCTCTACCAAATATAAAAGAAAATAGAAAACACATCATGATGTACATGGAGCAACTAGATGTAATGGCAAAACCCTTAAAACCTGAAGAAGCAAACGAAACCAATGCTTTTGAAGAACATGAACAGGAAACTGTTGATGCAGTTGAATACTTGAATGTCAACTTTTTAGATTTCCATATTGTTCCGTGTCGTCTGAAGAACCCACCACCTCCCATAGTCAACTTTACTTCGCCGGAACATTGCAAGAAAACTCCAGTTTTATGCTTTGTGTTCGTTGATAATTTCATGCCACCATCTTTTTTCCACAGACTTGTTGCTGTGTGTATTCGCACTTGGCCTATCAGCCAACAAAAAGGACAATACCTGTTGTACAATGGACTTGCAGTGTTTGATATTTTTCTGACAACCTATCGTTTGACAATCTGGTACAAAGATCACATTATTTATGCACGAATTACATCTTGTTCGAAGGACCCTATGTTTGAATTTGATTTTAAGTTGTGCGATGGTGTTAGACGCAAACTCAGACAGAGTTTGGACAATTTTGTTGCTCAATCACTGGAGAACCCCTGGACTGCTAGAAAATTGGATGAGAACATCCAATGCCCATACATGAAAGAGTCTAAGTACAATGAAGGTTTGCTCAGGGTGAAGGCATTCGTTTATGAACGTGAATTGTCTTGTACGGCATGTACGCAACAGCATGCGGTAGGAAGGGGAGAGGCGATGAAGGACTGGTTCAATGAGGCATTATATCAATGGCAAAACGAGGATGATTTAAATAGACCAGTTGAGGAGAGTGATCTCTCCAGTGCAGCCAAGTTGATCGGTAAAGAATACTGGATGTTGGGCATTGAACTGGGATTGACCGATGAGGTAATGGAACGACTTTATTATGATATAATAAAGGAAGGCAATAGGGATCGAAGTACGTTTGTGTTTAGATACATGGTGATGTGGAAGGACAAGGACGGAAATACTGCAACACTGCAACGTCTAAAAAGAGCCATTCAGGCTGCTCGTCTAAATCACTAAAATGATTATGTTTCCACAGCAAGCTTGTAAACAACGTATTACTCGCGTTATGTTTGTTTCTTTTAATTGGGAAGAAGGATTAATCAAAATTACCGTGCAACATCAGAGTTCAGTTAGGAATTGCATAGTTTTGTTTTCTGACGGTCTTTAGTATCACACATCATATATATTAGTGACACGCATGATACTTCTCGTGTCAATAGATTAACTGTGATGTTTGCCTGTCATTGTTAATTAAGTAATTAATTCTTAACCTTGTTTCTTAAATGCAGGAGTATAAATAAATTGGAGCTCATAAGCCATAGGCCCTTATTTCTAATTTCTACTGGGCAAGTCTTTTTTGTAAAAAAAACTACCTATTCAAGTCATTTTACCACTATGTAATTTGGTATCCCAGGAGTTTACTTGCGTGTGTTTTATATATTTCATTTGATTTATAAAACCGCATTCTCCTGCTATCGTTAACTGAAGGTGCAACTAGTGTTTGCATCGCTGTGTGTTTTTCCTCAATCTTTACAATATCACAAAATGAATTGAATGTATATTATTTTTCCATTGTTTTCTGCAACGGACAAGTACATTTAATTTGGAAAATAATTCAACCAAAACATATAAAGAATGTTTCAAACTAAAGTAATTCCATATTTTATTATAGATTTAAACTCTGTATAATATGCCACTAAACGTGTGTTTACGTATATTTTCTTTTAATAAGCTTGTGCAGTTGTTGAGTATTTTTCATATCCTTATCTTTTAAGCAAAGTGAATTAATTGAAAATGTTCATTTAGCTATAAATTGTACATACATGTTTATATGTACGTCATTATCAGTATGCATTTTTTATCAAATTGATTTTTGTTTTAAATATATAACTAAAAGGTTTTGTTGTTTTAATGAAAAGGACATTGTTGAAGCTATATATTGGAATTTGGGACTTTTGCACTAGAGTTTTTTTTCGAAATAATAGTTCCCATGACATCTAATTACTTACTGCCTGGTTATAAAATTTAGCGTTAATCATAAAATGTTTATTGATATCAATTGTTGTTGGGTAACATTTTTAAATAAACGTGTACATGTGGTTTTTTGTAAATTTATAAAATTTTGTTTTTTTGTAGCTTTTTTATATGTTTTACAAATATTCAGTTTTGTTGATGTTGCCTATATCTTGCAGTAAGCAAGAGACCCTAATGGACTGTTTGATTCCGATATAAAGAATTTTGTTGCTAAGTGGATTTATTGAATTGTGTGTGCTTTGTTTAATGTCTGCAACACAGAGCCTATATTCTAAAACTGGCGCATTGGCAATGCCATTAGTCATATGTATGGTTATATGGAAAATACTGGTAGAACATGCATAATAAGCAGACATATATTTTGAAGTTTAATTTATGGATCTGTAAGGAAAATACTCTAAATAATATATTCGATGTATATATAGAACTGCTACAAATGGCACAATTCCTGCACAACGCCATGGCCTGACAATAGCGAAAAGTACGGTTCAAAAATGAATAATTATGCAAAAGGACTGTATAGTAACTGCCCAAACATTGTTTTCCTGAAAATAAGTTGACAGCAGTTGATGACAAACAGTGAAAAAAATCTGACTCTACAACAGGTCGGCCAATCCCCTTGGTACATATTGTTCTATGATTTAATATTTACAGAGACGTTAAGCAAATTTGACCTTTTTGTATAATCCATAGACAATAAATGAATGAAGATAAACAATTTTAATGTGTGTAAGAACACCCTAAATAGTTGTCGGGTAGTGTAAAGTTCAACGTGATTTGCTGGATATTTACTGCAGGAAACATCTAATCAATGAACACCCGTTCAAAAGCACATGTATTAAAGTATCCAAATTACAAGGCAAATATAGCTTTTTGAAAATAGAAACAAAAACATATTTACAAATTTCTATTTAAGAACGCACACTCAATATCGGATAAGTTCTATGAAATTACGAACAGTACCTTGGTAAGGCATACATACCAACAAAAACGCTGAATTTCAAAACAACGTAAAACATGTCTTATAGAATTTTTAGTTTTAATCATTGATCACATGTGCCCAAATAAGGACTTATGATCGTTTTGAATGAAACTTTATGTCTTAATTTGATGACAAGCTAGTAGTTTATTTGCCGAATGTATGATTTTCTAATAGGTAAATGTATTTGATATTGTTATACAGTGTTTTTTGTGTATTGTTGCTTTTTGAAGAAAATAGTTTGGCATAGTTCAGACAATAGCGTTATGGTGGAAATTTGACACTTTTATATTTTTATGTTATATATTGGGTATTTTTGATTTAGGTCTGTATGTTTTAGCAGTATAGAGTTAAACAAGTTGGAACGAAATGAGTATGTTTTGGTCAATATAGTAATTAAACGCATGATGTTTTAAATTGCTTATTTAATTCGATAATATTGTATTATTATCCATGTCTAATATTCAAAGATATCTTGATGTTTGCAATTTAAAAAAGTTTGACCATACATGTGTTTAAATAAGGAATGGGTTTGCATTATTTTGTGTTTTCAGTAAAAATTAATTGTACAATCATCACTAATTTTACATTTAACTGGACGTGTCTTTGTTTGTTACAATAATTGAGATACCTTGAAGTGAGCTGAATATGATATGTAGCGAAATAGTAATGATCAATATGGATATTTTAATGATGTTAGTAAATTATATTTATTTGTTCACCTTCATTTGTGGAAATTGTGTTGAGTGAAATGTAATTTACGTTATGCACCATACCACATGTTATTAAAACATGTATTCATGCACACGTACATTATCAATGACAAAACATGTTGCAAAATGAATCAGCCTACATGCTTATGTTGGAGGTAGACACTATATTGGTGTCAGTTGGTGTTTTGTTTCCTCTTAAAAGATTGTATGCGGTAATTATGCAGAAATTGATGAGTGTCCTATTTCAGAAATAATTTTCGGTTTTGAGTTGTAAATTTCTTAACAAGCATATAAATTATATCGGAACTATTATATCACAGTTTTGAATAACGTTTTCTAGTAAAAGAAAAGGTAATATTTATTTTTTCGTAAATGGACTTGTTTTATAAGTGTCAAATTAAAAATAAATCTGATCCTGTGTTCGTTCATATCCAAATGTGTATTATCATTTTATACTTAATACTCTAATTCCCCATTTTATAACTGGTTTATTTTACAACTTTGTATACGTTTGTTGTACGTTAATTATAGAATGCTAAATATGTATGCCTTTTGGATATACCTGGGATTTTTTTAACTAAAACTGCGCGTAAAAACAGTCATTTTAACAAATAAAGGTAAAATTAATTAATTAAAAATACATGCATTGCGAACTTCCATGTATTCCATATTACATATTTAAGTTCTACCAGGATGGCTTTAAACAACTTTGAATTTTATATTTTAAGTTATTTTTATGCCCCCCGATCGAATGATCGAATATTGTTTTTGGCCTGTGCGTCTGTCATTGTGTGTGTCTGTCCAAAAACTTAACATTGGTCATAACTTTTGCAATATTGAAGATAACTACTTGATATTTGGCATGCATGTTTATCTCATGGAGCTGCACATTTGGAGTGGTGAAAGGTCAAGGTAAAGGTCATCATTCAAGGTCAAAGGTCATATATGTCTTTAAAGCGGCGCAATAGGGGAAATGTTTCACAAACACAGCTTTTGTTTGATTTAATGGATTCCTCAAACACGTATAATCGATCTAATGTCAATAAGTAGTATATGTAGTATTATCTTACCCATGTATATGTGTTGAGTTTTATGTAACAATTTCATATGTATTGATGTTCGCATTGTTATTGATGTAATTTGACATGCATATTATTCCTGTATGAATATTAGTTTTTAACCAGGTTTTCCGAAGGAAAAAACTGGTTATTAGATTGGAGAATGCGAGCGGGCTGGCGGGCTGGCTGGCGGGCGGGCGGAACAAGCTTGTCCGGGCCATAACTATGTCGTTCATTGTCAGATTTTAAAATCATTTGGCACATTTGTTCACCATCATTGGACGGTGTGTCGCGCGAAATAATTACGTCGATATCTCCAAGGTCAAGGTCACACTTTGAGTTCAACGGTCAAAAATGGCCATAAATGAGCTTGTCCTGGCCATAACTATGTCATTCATTGTGAGATTTTAAAATCATTTGGCACATTTGTTCACCATCATGGGACGGTGTGTCGCACGAAAGAATCACGTCAATATCTTCAATGTCAAGGTCGCCACGACTAAAAATAGATTAAAAAAAAAAAACTAACAAAGGGGGTTAATTTTGTTTGTTCATTTCAAAAGTTCAGTTTGAGTTTTCTCCCTTTATCAGATTTTTTTTCACAATGAAAACCTGGTTTTGTGACAATTTTGTCCCTTGTTTATTCATGATATGAATTTAAATAATTTCATATCAGAAATAAATAATTGCTTTAACATGTTTACTACCGAATTAGTTTAATCACCACACTTGTATGATGTTAAGTCCCTTTATGTTGCAATATGATGAGCTGTTGTGATCACCCTGTGTCATCGTTCGTCATGTGTCGTCAACTTTTAGCTTGTTATCACACAAGAGGCAACATTTTTATATATATTCGAAATGAAACGATGTTAGATGGTTTATCTTTAAAATATCAAAGCTGAGTTTAAATCTGGGTCGAAAAAATAGGACAAAAGGTCAAATCTTAGAAAAACCTTGTAATCACTCTATATGTCATATTTACAACTTAATCTTAATGAAACTTGATCGGAATGTTTATCTTAAAAATGTATAGGCCGAGTTGAAATGTGTGAAATGAACGTCTGAAATCTAGGTAACCGGATATAATCTTATTAAAAAAGTGTTATAACTGTAGAGGCCATATTTATTTCCCAAGTGTGATGAAACCTGATCAGAATGTGTACTTTGATAGATCGAGTGCAATACTTGGGCATGTGCGTCCAAAAACTAGGTCACGTTTCCAGATCATAGAAAAACATTGGTATCACTGTACAGGCCACATTAATGGCTCAATCTTGATAAAACTTGGTCAAAAAAGTAACCATATCAGGGCTGAATTTAAATCCAAGTAACGTCCTTCCAAAATGTTACTAGGTCAACTCTTACAAAAACCTTGTCATTTAATTGGTTATGACTCATACTTGATGAAGCTATGTCATATAGTTTCGGTTACAATATAAAGGCTTAATTCATATCTGGCTCATATGAATTCAACACGTAGGTCACCAGGTCAAATCTTAGAAAAACCTCGTTTCCTCGCTAGATGGCACATGCATGGGTAAGTCCTGGAAAATGTTTAGACGATTGGTTTCCCTCGACCTAAGGTGAGCGCTTCAGGGCCATCACGACCTTCTTGTTTTTGTTTTAATACCAGAATAACGTTTCGCTCTTCGGGAAAACAAAATCGTATTCATATAATGCACCGTAAATTACGTGTAAACATCAACTGATATTTTTGTAGTGTCTGTCCTAAGAATAATTTGATGCTTTTGCGTGTTAACTGAAACAAACTTTAACAAAAATGGCCCTAAAACGCTTCAAATTTTTTTAATAGTTTTGTTCGAATTGTGTGCAACTTCAAATGGAGTTTAAGACAATGATAATATTGTATGTCGGTCAGGTAAAACTCTAGATTCTTGTGATTACAGTTGTTATTTTTTATTTAAACATTCAATCTCAAATCCTCATTGTGAACTTTCGAAAACAATGCTATAACAACTGGAGTAACACTGTCATGGTTTTTTGTTCACGTTGAAAACGATTCCTGTAGCGCAAACGGATAAAATCAAAAAAGATATATAGATGTTAAATAGTTGTCCTTATCAAGATTGTTTTTGCTTCTGTTTCACATAAAGGGACTTACAATTGTGCTTATGATATGTGTGCCAAAAATATAAAAAATGATAATACATGCATGTTCTCGTAATTTACTTTAGTTTATTTTTAAGTATTTGTTTAATTGTGTGTATATGAAATTGTTAAACAACATGTTCAAGGGGTTAATCGATGCCACTCTCTACCAAATAGTAAGATGTGCATAGTGCTATGAAAATTGTACGTTTTATTTGAATAAAATCGTATATTCTGTTTGAGACAATACATGAAAGTTAAGACGAAGTTTAACACAGACGTCGCACTAAAAATGTTCTTTTCTTAGCTACAATGTAATAACATAGCATGAACTTTTCATTTGGTGCACACCGTTACAAATATTTCACATTAGTTCAAACGAACATACACAATTAATTTGCATTGGGGTTGAAGATTTCTGTTCATGTTTGTATGCCAATGATGTTGTCTATAATCTACCATCGATAAACCCCTTTAGTGTTTGTATATATAATTTAGCTTTTGTCATTCATACTTAGAAGTGTACAGCTGTTCCCATTCGGTGGTGGCGTTTGTATTCAGAAACCACCTTGTCAGTCCGATGTGTGTTGAGCCGTCTGTCGCGAAATGTGTCTGTCTATTTTCCATGTGAACGAATATCATGATTGAAAAACAAACGCGATATGATGCACAAAATCAAGTTGGCTTTTTATTTTAAGTCGAAAGGTCAAGACAGCAAACGTTAATGAAAACTCAAAAGGTTTAACTGTTCGAACTTAGCATAACCATAAAATCAGCATGTGAATGTAAACCTCTATTTGTTACAGAAACATATGGGACATTAGTTCAATATATTGGAGTATTCATGTCATTTATACCTCTTAACTGCTTTACAATTTTGTTGCGTGTGCGATATCTAGACATGTATACAATCATATGAATTCAAATGATCTTGTACGAAGCGTCTAAATAAATACCAATACATACGAGAGGGCTTAAATAAAGGCATTTTATCTTGCAATGAACAGTGTACCTAGAGTCGGCATCGGAGTTCACATCGATCCCATGTAGAAATGTATGTATATATATAGACATGATCATACTGTGATTATAAGACTTCGTATATAGATATGTTCATACTTACCACTAAATTTTAAAAAATCGCCTTTTGTCCGTCGTGCGGCGTCAACATTTGCCTTGATAACACTCTAGAGGCCACATTTATTATCCAATCTTCATTAAATTTGGTCAGAAGATTGGTCTCAATGATATAATGATATCTTGGGCGAGATTGAAAATGGTTACGGTTGCTTGAAAAACATGACAGCCAGGGGGCGGGGCATTTTTCATCAAATGGCTATATATGGCTAAAGTAAAACCTTGTAAACACTCTAGAGGCCACATTTATTGTCCGATCTTCATGAAACTTAGTCAGTAGATTCGTAATGATATCTTGGACAGGTTTAGAAATGACTCCGGTTGGTTAAAAAACATGGCCCCCAAGGGGAGGGGCATATTTTTCTTATATGGCTATAGTAAAACCTTGTTAACACTCTAGAGGCCACATTAACTGTCCGATCATCATGGCACTTGATCAGAAGATTTGACCCAATAATATATTGGACGAGTTTAAAAATGGTTCCGTTTGGTTGAAAAACATGGCCGCCATTGGGCGGGGCATTTTTCCTTTTATTATATGGCCCTAGTAAAACCATGTTAACACCCCAGAGGCCACATTTATGGTCCGATCTTCATGAAACTTGGTCAGAACATACGTCCCAGAGACATCTTGATTGAGTTCGAAAATGATTTTTTCTATTGAAAAACATGGCCGTCAGGGGGCTGGGCATTTTTCCTTATATGACTGTATATGGCTACAATTAAACCTAAACACTCTAGAGGTCATATTTAATATCTGATCTTCAAGAAACTTGGTCAGAACTTGTCTCAATTATATCTTGGACGAGTTCGAAAAGGTTTTGGTTGGTTGAAAAACATGGCCGCCAGGGGCGGGGCATTTTTCCTTATATAGCTATAGTAGAAAATTGTTAACAATCTAAAATTCACATGTATTGTCCAATCTTCATGAAACTTGGTCAGAACATTTGATCTAATGATATCTTGAACGAGGTTAAACATGGTTCCGGTTGCTTGAAAAACATGGCCGCAATGGTGCGGAGCATTTTTCCTTATACATGTATGGCTATGTATTACTATAGTAAACCTTATTAACACTCTAGAGGCCACATTTATTGTCTGATCTTAATTATACTTGGCACGATTATTAGTCCCAATGATATCTTGGTCGAGTTCGAAAATGGTTTCAGTTGGTTGAAAAACATGGCCGCCAGGGGGCGGGGCATTTTTCCTTTTATTGCTATAGTAAAAACTTGTTAAGTCTCTAAAAGGCACATTTATTGTCCAATCTTCATAACACTTGGTCAGAAAATTTGTTTTAATAATATCTTGGATCACTTCGAAAATAGTTCCGGTCTGTTGAAAAACATGGCCGCCAGGGATCGGAGAATTTATCCTAATATGGCTATAGTGAAACCTTGTTACCACTCTAAAAGTAACATTTATACATGTAGTTCACTCTTCATAAAACTTTGTCAGATAATTCTAATGATATCTTTGGGCTGCACTGAGCAGATCAGTTTCTTTGTATCTCAAGTGAGCGCCGTTGGACCTTTCAGTCCCTCTTGTTACTATTCTCATGTAAGAATAAATAATTTAAGATGAATTATCTTGTTTACCATGTGCAATGATGTACCAAAATTCAACAGGTTAGTTTAACTTTAGCTAAAAATGCATTTCTTGCAAAACTAATACTTCGAACAAGCTCTGTTTATGTATTAAATAGATTTGACTTACAGCCAACTGTAGCATTTACATGGAAGTCAATATAATAGACTGAATAGAATATATAGGTAACGTATATAGTCGATTGGTTCAATGTTTTAATACGCATTAGAAGCAAAAGAAAAAAGACTCAATAGTTTAATTTCAACTAGATTTGGAACTGTTTTATCTGAATGTCTGATACCATGTTTTTATCAATGGCTGAATGAGACAATAAATATATTATTCATATCATAAGTGTTGTTACTATTATGTTTGCCTCGAAATAAATGACCAAATAAAAAAATTGAGAGCATATTCCAGAAAGACCAATATCATAAAAAGCTGCACTTCCAAACACTACATATATTGCGTAAAAATAATACAGTTATTTGAGTGTATATTTAAAAAAATACTTAAACAAACTAAGTAAAAAAAAAGGAAGCCAGCATTATCAACTTGGCTATACTACATTATGTAAGGTACTATTAAACATTAGTATCACTTTTTTATATATTTTGGAAATAGTGTTAAAGGTAAGGTTCATTATAAAAAAAATAATGATCTAAATTTAAAAAAGTAAAACTAACGCCGGGAAAATTACAATACCACGTGGCTCGGCCATCATCACGTGGTTGGTTATAACGGCTGAGATTCGAACGAGCTATACCGGTTCCGGTAAAATTTCTGCGCGGAGATTGTCACTGATAAAGCCAAAGTTCTGAGGGATTTATCTCAAATCAATCTCCACAGAGAGTTGACGTCCCATGCTCTCACATACAATATATGCCATCACAAGAAAATCCTTCAAGATCTGGAAGGATGTATTGTTGTTTGTGTAATCGTTATATAATGACAAGTAATATCATTTATTTTTATATTTTGAAAATAATGTATAAGTTTAGGTTCATAATTAAAAAACCTTGTATTTAAAAAATGTAAAAATAACAACGGGAAAATTAATGTGCCATGTGGCTCGGTCAAATCTCTGCTCGGAGGTTGATCTCGAATCAGCCAATGAAATATTCGAGTGGTATTCATTCGGGTCTGCTGCCGTAATGCTACTTAAAGGTTACTTAAGGTGAAAACGCCGAAACAAAGGACCAACAAACAAACGCCGGAGTGGGAAATGCATTTTGTACCTCTCTCAGTTCAACAATATCGGTATTGCTGGTGTGAATACATTTTCGAAGGTATCTGGAACGAACTAACTGAGTTTTTCACATGCGTCTGCGTGTGAATATTTTCATCTACAACAGCGTTATCAGTATATAGTGTCAATGTTGTAGTTTTTTGTTATTTAAATAAAATCAAAATGTCTCCATTTTTAGACGCTAATACAAATGATGAACAAATGGCATAAAGATGTTTATTCTCTTTTTATATGCAAGAAACCACGAAGCCTTTTAACGAAAAAAGTGTCGTTTCATATAGATCTTCTTTGACGTAATGTCAAATAGGAAAAGTATACCGAAATGCCAAAGGTGACCAACATCGGCCATTCATTCGCTGTATACTTAAAGTGTGTTATCATATGAAACATGATATATATTTATGTGTTTAAACAGTCAAAGTAAGTATATAAGATCTTATAAATAAAATAGTTTTGATTTTAATACGGATAAAACGCTTTTGAGTAAAAACGAAAGAATGAAGAATGTTCAGAAAAAGTGGTACCAACACATGTAGGTATCGGTGTTGAATTGGTCGTTATGAATTTTGTTTCAGTCAACAACATTTGATATAAGGTACGATAAAGATAAACATATAGTTGATAAATTCGATTTTAATGGGTCACTTTACATTTTGGAAAAACGACAAGTTTAATATCATTACTAAATAAATCGATTTCTGTTGATTTCGGCGTAAAAATATTAATTGTTTGCTAACGAAAGCCTTCAACAACTTTTATACCAAAACATTCAGACCGTAAATTAAAAAATTTGCTGACTAGACCTATGGAAAGAAAAGGCAGTTTACACTGAACACTAATTGTTACTTCTCTCCTAGCAACAACCGGTAGGTCAGGAAGTAATCAAACTGTGTGAACGTTATGAGCATTATGTGCATGTTTTCATGCGGCAAATTAAAACATATTTATACAAAATATACATTTACGAAACTACCACTAAAGTTATGAATATAAAAATACATTTAGATAAAACTGTATGATGCAGATACTTTAATACCTATATTTATGCTCATCGGTGGGAGATTATCGAACACAGGCGCCATTTTTAGCAAACACGTGTTTGTGGAAGTTTTATTTTCCTCTTTGGAACTGACGTAAGTGTGAATGAAAATGTATGATTTGTCATGTTTAGAATTGTGTTCAATGTAACTTGCTTACAACAGCGTCGGCTCAAGGATTTTATGGGAGGACGGGCTTAACTTGGTTCATATACAATCACATTTGTAAGCTATTGATCTTGTATGATGTTATGCACTTGACATTTTTACGGGTTAACCTTTTTTCAGAGTTAAGAATATGATGATGTTGTCATGTGATCACCAATTGTTTAATGAAAAACTCAAAAGACATGCGTACAGGTCTTTAAAACACAAACAAATCGCAAATGCCATAGACAACGGATAACTTAGTAACATTCCATCATCGCATTTTATCATACATGTAAATTGTATCTTCGTCATTCAATCGACTTAGTTCATGTGGAACGCCGGATGCACAATAACACCAGAAATATCAACAAAGATGTCGAAATGAAAATATCTTTCTCCGGATTACACTGATACACATCGCTTATGATTGACATGTTTTCTTGATGTTTTTCCACCGTGAGCGGACCAGAACTCGTGATATTCCTGCTGTAATTAAATACATTTCAGGATCCGGTCAGTGTGGATAAAACATTAAGTGGCCTTTAAAAAGGCTTACCGAAGGTGCCGAGATACTTGCGTCAGTTTATTTTTGAAAATACTGTTTGAATTACTATGCCAGCTATGATAGCAAATCAAACACTTCGGCATCTATATTTTGAAATTTGAAAAATTCACGCCGAATATTCAACTTAGGACGGCGTCAGGTTGTTATGACAATAATTGGCAACCATTCAGAACGTTCTGGAACCCATCAATATTAAGTCACTGTATTCTACAAGCCTTCTTGCAAGATTTTTGATGCTTTACCCAACCGATCAGATCCCGCAAGATGCACAATGAGACCAATGAGCTCCACGTAGATGTGGAATAAACAAATCTGTCTCATAGATACATAGTCTCCAGTGACTCGCCATCATCGGAAAGCCCTCTGCACGGTTACTTTATGGTTTATCGACAGGGAGCGGAAAAGAACTCTTCCACTCGTCATCTACCTTGATCATTCTTCTGTAATTCCGCATTTTGAAGGATCCGCAAAGGATGGATACAATATTACGAAGTCTTAACGAAGTTACCGAAACATCAGCGACGGGTCCATAACATTCCGAATGGTTGATTATTGATGAATATCCCGAAAACGTCCTTCATGGAACATGATGTACTACGGATCATGGGCAGTCCGGGGAATGCAAGCTATATTTTTTACTTAAGGACCAACAAATTGTATTCATGTAATCATATGCATTTTTATATGTTCAGCAACATTAAAAAAAATACTACTCAGTTTTCAAAAGTGTGCGGATATCCGTCAAAACTCGAATGCAGGAGACATATATCACAATTTACGTTTACATTACCGGTAATCAAATACACACAATATTGTATAACTTTATGATGGAAAACTATACTATGTATATCAAAAACCGTTCATAATAACAACGGATACAAAATTAGGTGAGTCCAATATCAAACTTCTAGAAAGTATCTACAAACAAACTCCCTCCTCTTTTAATACTGCAAAAGAAAGAAAGCAATTGACATGTATGTACAATTTGAGTTTAAAATAGATGCTTATGGACTTGTTTATATGTAATTTTATACTGAAATGAATGGATGCAGATAAACGTGTATGTTAAATTTTCTTGTCTTGTGCAAGCGTGCGTTTAATGTCTATTAAAACGTATTGTGTGTATTTGCGTGCCTGCCTGAATGGTGTGGTTTTTATAACTTATGATTCGATAGAAAATGATAGAAACACACTTGTAATTTAGTAAGTGTATGAGGTCCTCCCTGGCTCAGGCCACATCATGTGAGTATCCAGGGTGTGACCCAGAGCTTATACCTGCCGGTAATTTGCTAACTAAGACTCACGAAATATTGGATAATAGCTGCAATTTCCAGCTATTTAGTTTTAACTTATCGATATTTAGTTTGGTGTGGTCTTGTGTTGTGGTGGAAAGGAATCCCCGGAGGAAACCCCATCTGTTCGGCATGGTGACCACCAACCAAACTCACGTGCGCCGGGGAAGATACCCGGGTCGCCTAGGCGAGAAGCGCGTGTACCAACCACTGCTGTTTAGCGAAACCACATGTCATATAAATCGGTTTCCTTAAATACCCCTTCATTCGATTAGTTATTGAAAAACGTGAATGTGACAGATAGCAAGAGAATAAATGAAAAAGACTGCTTAACATATAGTTCCTGTATTTAATATATCATGTTAACAGCCGTCTGAGTAGCATATAAACAGCCTACAAAAGAATAGTATGTAGTACATACTATGTACACATCCTTTTTTATTCCAATGTTAATATTCAACATTCAATCCTCGTTTAAATCTTCGATAATTTGTTGTTACATGAATTATTTTTCTACGTTATTATGGATAAATATAGAACAGGACAAATTTCTACATCGTGTATTCAGTTAGATTGTCAAACTATGAATGACTAATTCTACTAATTAGGGATGGCATCGAATACCTATATCGATATTCGAATATTCGCAAATCCATTCAATCGAATATTCGCATAAATCGGCTGGATTGATTTCACTTCTATTACTCAGTTTCGTATCCAGTAGGGATATAAAAAATAACTTGACACAGAAATACAATTGCATATACAATTGTTGTGTTGAGAAATAAAACGAAAATGTAGATTAATTGTAAAAAACAAACATTGAAAAGGCGTATTTAGGCGAAATATATCAGAACAGAGTGACACTTGTTCTGTGCTAACTTCCACTGTTTTGTAAGTTAAATCCGTTTGCTGAATACGAGGCTGTTTATTAACGTTGCTATCGAATAATTGTATCGCTGTCGGCTAATACTATGACCGATACTGTAATCGGGCACAAATAGAAGGAAAAACTTCATGTCATAGAATTTTATTTTTATTTGAAATTTTAAAGTAACGATAGTATATACGTTTATATAAAGAAACATATCATTAAGGCATCCAAAGTACGCCAAATATTCAAGAACAAATACAAGGAAAAACATAATGTCGTAGAATTTTATTTTTATTTGAAATTTTAAAATAACGATATCATGGACGTTTATAAAAAGAAACATATCAATACTAAATTATTATTCGCCAGTCAATAGAAGCCCTTAATTGGCACCTAATTGACAAACAACAGTTCGGGCCCTTTCTTAGAGTGTGCATATTGCATTGCGCAGTTTGATTAATTCACCCATTTTAATGGCTGTTCATACTGTGATCTCAGAAACTCAATTATTATTCGCCGGTCAATTGAAGCCGTTAATTGGCACCCCATTGACCAACAACAGTTTTGTCCTTTCTTAGAGTGTGTATATTGCATTGCGCAATCAACGCTGATACGGGCCGCGTTATCAGTTTGACACGAAGAACGTTTTTTAGCTCACCTGAGCACAACGTGCTCATGGTGAGCTTTTGTGGACGCCTTTTGTCCGTTGTGCGTTGTCCGTTGTGCGGCGTCAACATTTGCCTTGTTAACTCTCTAGAGGCCACATCTATTGTCCAATCTGCATGAAATTTGGTCAGAAGATTGGTCTTAATGATACCTTGGATGAGTTCGAAAATGGTTACATTTGCTTGAAAAACATAGCTGCCAAGGGGCGGGGCATTTTTCCTTAAATGGCTTCATATGGCTATAGTAAAACCTTGTTAACACTCTAGAGGCCACATTTATTTTTCGATCTTCAGAAGATTTGTCCCAATTATCTTGTATGAGTTCAAAAATGGTAAGCTTTGCTTGAAAAAACATGGCTGCCAAGGGGCGGAGCATTTTTCCTTATATGGCTATTTAATTATAATATATGGCTATAGTAAAATCTTATTAACGCTCTAGAGGCCACAATTATTGTCTAATCATGAAACTTGGTCAGAAGATTCATCCCAATAATATCTTGGACGAGTTCGAAAATGATGCCGGTTGGTTGAAAAACATGGCTGCCAGGGGGCGGGGCATTTTTCTTTTTACGGCTATAGTAAAACCTTGTTAACACTCTAGAGGCCACATTTATTGTCCAATCTTCATGAAATATGGTCAGAAGATTTGTCTTATTGATATCTTGGATGAGTTCGAAAATGGTTACATTTGCTTGAAAATATAACGAAAGGATTCGTAGTCGAAATAGATGCTTTGCGCATTTTCACTGCTACAGTATAATTACCTCCCTTAGTTTTAAATTTGCCAGGTAAACAATATGAAATTGTAACTTGTTCTTCATAAAGTAAGTTAATTGTATAGCTGAAAATAATGTATTAAGCATTTAAAGAGTATTTGATATTTAAGGAATGTTTTTAGTAAAATCCTGCGTATATATTCGGCTTAGTTCTGTGTTAGTGAAGGAGAAATGCTGATCGGTGATCTCCGTAGAGTGCAGATGGAATTCGGAAACGTCGGTAGTTTCCGGATCGTGTCTTTCCGTTAGCTAGGTGGCGCTCTGTTTGCCAGTATATAAAACGCTTGCAAAAAGGCAAGTTGGGGAGTCCTCCGGTGTATGCGAGCGGATCAACATCTGAAGAAAAGGGACGTTACTCTAAAAGAACAGTATTCTGGAGCAGTTGGGTATTTACGTTGGCTTCAAGCTTTAAACGGTGCTGCCCGGGCTGCAGAGTTCCTGTTTCTTGGAGAGGGTCTTCAGAGGGTTGGAATCTACGGACGTCGTACAAGGCAGTGACGGAAGCTTCACCTAAGGCCTTGGGGTGACGTGAGCCAGTGTCTTCGCGGAAGCCAGTAGCCTCACGGAGGCGGTGACATGTAGCTTCACGGAAGCCGGAGGATTCGTGGAAGGAACATCGGCATTGTGAGGCCGCGCACATAGCGCTCGGTGGCGGCCTCAGGAAATCGGTCGAAGGCATCGATTCCCCTCTTTTGGTCGCATTGTATATGTTTAAGGCGACTCAATTACTCTTCATTTTCCAATCATAAGGCAGGTAGCCTGAGAAAAATTAGTTTTAATTCATTGTAATTTGTAATCGGCCTTCCGAGGGTTTCGGAAGGCACATCGTCATTGTGAGGCCGCGCACATAGCGCTCGGTGGCGGCCTCAGGAAGTCGGCGGCTCGCGCTACATATTTGGTGGCAGCGGTGGGATAGGGTACAGAAACCTATCGACAGTTCTAACCTGTCAAGCCCAGGCCTCAAAATGGCTCAAGGTGGTGACGCAAGTCTTCTTGAAGCAATGGAGCGGTTGAAGCGGGAAAATGAAGCCCTCGTTGCAAAGTGTGAAACGTTGACTTTGGAGAAGGAACTTGATATATTAGAGCGTGACAAAATCCGGACTCGCTTCTCTACTCCTGGTCAAGAAACAGAGACACCTAAGCCTCAATCAAAGTTATGTTTTCCGGGAGAAAATGTAACAACAAGAAAGAAGACTTCATTGAAGCCTTCAGCTTCCGTGAAGGCAGCTACGTATGATGGACGATCATCGTAGCGAGATTATAGAGAGCACTTTGAGACGTGCACTGAGATTAACCAATGGGACTACAACGACAGGGGATTGTATTTGGCAGTGTCGTTGTGTGGCCAAGCGCAAGGGGTATTGGGAAACCTTGCACACAATTCCAGAGATTTTGATTCACTGTTGCAAGCCCTAGAAGAACGTTTTGCGCCTCCTAACCAGACGGAACTGTACAGAGTGCAGTTACGCGATCGCAGGTAAAAAGCATCGGAAACCTTGGGAGAGCTGGGGCAAGACATTCGAAGACTAAACAGCCTGGCATACCCTCTGCACCGGCAGACCTGAAAGAAACATTGGCCAAAGATCAGTTTCTTGATGCTCTTCAAAGTGCGGACATGAGACTACGCATCAAACAGGCCCGACCAGTAAGCCTCAATGATGCCATCAGGCACGCTGTGGAGCTCGAAGCCTTTAATCGTGCAGAAAGAACTAAGCCTGACAGACATTTGTCTGCGGTAGGTACCGATGACAATGAGCCAATGAAGCAAATGAATGAGCTTCAAAAGATGGTTGACATGCTCAACAAACGGCTAAGTCAGTTCATGGGCACCGCGGAAACCTCACAACCCAGATATTGTTCAAGGCCAAGCGTCATGGAGGCTGTGTGTTTTTGGTTCAGTACGAACCATGTTAAGTAGTGAGTAGTTTTTTTTTTTGGCACTGATGTTGATACATTTTTTTTTATCTCAGGAAGAGATTCGCTATTGCAATGTGTATGTTAGCCCTTGTTGAAGTTTGCTTGTGTACAGTTTTTGGATTAGTTGTTATGTTTGATTGTATTAGTTTTGTATATTGGAATCATGAGGGGACTCATATCAAATCGGAGGCGTGGGTAATATAACGAAAGGATTCGTAGTCGAAATAGATGCTTTGCGCATTTTCACTGCTACAGTATAATTACCTCCCTTAGTTTTAAATTTGCCAGGTAAACAATATGAAATTGTAACTTGTTCTTCATAAAGTAAGTTAATTGTATAGCTGAAAATAATGTATTAAGCATTTAAAGAGTATTTGATATTTAAGGAATGTTTTTAGTAAAATCCTGCGTATATATTCGGCTTAGTTCTGTGTTAGTGAAGGAGAAATGCTGATCGGTGATCTCCGTAGAGTGCAGATGGAATTCGGAAACGTCGGTAGTTTCCGGATCGTGTCTTTCCGTTAGCTAGGTGGCGCTCTGTTTGCCAGTATATAAAACGCTTGCAAAAAGGCAAGTTGGGGAGTCCTCCGGTGTATGCGAGCGGATCAACATCTGAAGAAAAGGGACGTTACTCTAAAAGAACAGTATTCTGGAGCAGTTGGGTATTTACGTTGGCTTCAAGCTTTAAACGGTGCTGCCCGGGCTGCAGAGTTCCTGTTTCTTGGAGAGGGTCTTCAGAGGGTTGGAATCTACGGACGTCGTACAAGGCAGTGACGGAAGCTTCACCTAAGGCCTTGGGGTGACGTGAGCCAGTGTCTTCGCGGAAGCCAGTAGCCTCACGGAGGCGGTGACATGTAGCTTCACGGAAGCCGGAGGATTCGTGGAAGGAACATCGGCATTGTGAGGCCGCGCACATAGCGCTCGGTGGCGGCCTCAGGAAATCGGTCGAAGGCATCGATTCCCCTCTTTTGGTCGCATTGTATATGTTTAAGGCGACTCAATTACTCTTCATTTTCCAATCATAAGGCAGGTAGCCTGAGAAAAATTAGTTTTAATTCATTGTAATTTGTAATCGGCCTTCCGAGGGTTTCGGAAGGCACATCGTCATTGTGAGGCCGCGCACATAGCGCTCGGTGGCGGCCTCAGGAAGTCGGCGGCTCGCGCTACAAAAAACATGGCTGCCAAAAGGTGGGGCATTTTTCCTTATATAGCTATATATGGCTATAGTAAAATCTTGTTAACACTCTAGAGGCCACATTTATAGTCCAATCTTTATGAAACTCGGCGGAAGATTCATCCTAATAATATCTTGGACGAGTACAAAAATGATGCCGGTTGTTGAAAAACATGGCCACCTCGGGGGCGGGGCATTTTTCCCTATATGGCTATAGTTAAGCCTTGTTAACACTCTAGCTCACATTTATTTTCCGATCATCATGAAAATTGGTCAGAAGATTTGTCTCAATGATATCTTCATTGAGAACGAAAATGGTTTTGGTTGCTTTAAAAACATGGCCACCAGGGGGCGGGGCATTTTTCCTTATATTGCTATATTATGGCTATAGTAAAATCCTGTTAACATTCTAGTGGCCACATTTATTGTCCAATCTTCATGAAATTTGGTCAGAAGATTGGTCTCAATGATATCTTGGATGAGTTCGAAACTAATTATGTTTGCTTAAAAAACATTGCTTCCAAGGGGAGGGGCATTTTTCCTTTTATGGCTATAGTAAAATCTTGTTAACACTCTAGAGGCCACATTAACTGTCCGATCTTCATGAAACTTGGTAAGAAGATTCATCCCGATAATATCTTGGACGAGTTTAAAAATGATGCCGGTTGGTTGAAAAACATGGCTGCCAGGGGGCGGTGCATTTTTCCTTATATGGCTATAGTTAAACCTTGTTAACACTCTAGAGGCCAAATTTATTATCCGATCATCATGAAACTTGGTCAGAAGATTTGTCCCAATAATCTTGTTATCTCAGGTGAGCGACTTTGGGCCTTCCAGGCCCTCTTGTCTAATTTTTAGTTCGACTATTATATATGAAATATATAAAGTGGAGCAATCCTACTCATCCGGCGTTAGCGATTCCGTTAGCGTTAACGTGAGCGTGCAAATATTAAAGTTTGAGTATCGCCCCAAATATTTTCAATGTTCCTTGACATATTGATTTCATATTATGCATACTTCTTTACCAACATGACCCCAGCCTATAAACAAGAGCAGACAACTCTATCAAGCATTTTGTAATAATTATGGCCCTTTTCCCACTAAGAATATGCATATTATTGAAAAATCTATGTTCAAGTTTGCGTACCACCCCAAATATTTGCAATGTCCTTTGACATATTGCTTTCATATTTTGCATACTTCTTTACCAACATGAACCCATCCTATAAACAAGAGCAGACAACTGTATCAAGCATTTTGTAAGAATTATGGCCCTTTTTTAATTAGAATATGCCTATTATTGATAAATCGATGTTAAAGTTTGCGTACCACCTCAAATATTTTCAATGTCCCTTGACATATTGCTTTCATATCTTGCAAACTTCTTTACCAACATAACCCCAATCTATAAACAAGAGCAGACAACTGTATCTACATTTTGTAAGGATTATGGCCCTTTTTTGTCTTAGTAACTGAATATTTTGTTAAATTTTGTGTTTAGATCCACTTGACTTCTTAAGTATCAAAGCTATTGCTTTCAAACTTCAAATATTTTCTTACTATCATGAGGGTACTGTACCTGCCAAGTTCAATTTGACCTTGGCCTTTGAATAACCTTGACTTTGAAGGTCAAGAGTAAATTTTAGTTAAATTGCCATAACATCTTTATTTATGATCAGATTTTATTAATACTTTGACAAAACAACACTTACCTGAATACCGCAATGGTTTCCACCCAAACAATACCCCACGCCCCAACCCAGAATCCCTGCCCCCCCCCCCTCCCGCCCCCCCGCAATTTTTTTTTCCTTTTTTTATTTTTGAAAGATCATCTTATAAATGACCACACCCCACATTATACCCACTCACAACCCCCCCCCCCTTCCCCCCAAAAAAATGTTTTTTTTCCTTTTTTTATTTTTGAAAGATCGTCTTATAAGTAACCCCAACCCACATTGAAAACGCTCTCAACCCCCCCCCCCCCCCCGACTCTTATCTTTCTCTTGATTACATGATTATAAGTGCCTGTGAGATTTGTCAGACCAACTCTCTGTATGCAATTATGATTATGATGAAGGTGGTAGTGCCTTTTTCATGAATAAATTGTTAATTACATCCCGTGAGATTTGTCAGACCAACTCTATGTATGCCATAATGATGATGATAAAGGTGGTGTAAGGTGTGACATGTCTTTCTCTTGATTACATGATTATAAGTGCCTGTGAGATTTGTCAGAACAACTCTATGTGTCCAATAATTATGTTGATGAAGGTGGCAGTGGTAATGACTTGATATGTCTGTGAGATATGAATGCCAAAGTCTTCGTTTTACATAACATGAATTTTTATGTTAAAGTGGTGGTTCTTCATAAATTCTATATGTTCTTTTCAAATGATGACCTCTACAAAGTTGTTCCAGGAGTACCATATTGCCTGACAATCTTTTTTGTTTTATTGTTAACTTAAACTGTACTCGATTCTAGCATGCCACTATACTCCTTTGAAGTAATTTGAGCAAATTTCTCACTGTTTAGTAATTTATACTTTGTTTAAGGTACATTACAATTTCACATTTTGTAGGTGGACTTCAATATGTATGATTTACTTATGCTGCCAAAATGTAAAGGCAACAATCACTGGGTTTTGCTGGTTTCAAGTGTTAAGTCCAGGACTGTAACCATTTACGACTCGTTGGGTGGTAACAACAAGGCCTTGTTCGATTTGTTCTGGTAAGGTTCAAAGCTGTAATTCATTTTTGTCTTACCTGCTTGATATAGCAGTCACAGTAGCAGTTGGTGTATGTGCATTTTCATGTGTGTCTCTGAGCTTATCCAAACTGTGATTCGATAATTGAATATGCCATTTTTAATATAGCTTACCACATATGTTCTCCATGTAGAGAAGCTGCAGCGCATTGGAAAAATGGGAGTTCAAAGCGCCACCTTGCAACGAACAGCGCGATGGAAACAGCTGTGGAGTGTTTGCATTGATGGTAATAAATTAGCTTTATATGATTAGTAAATATATTTTAGCTAAGTAAAGATCTGCATTTACTTTTTTTCAACAAAATAATGGGAGAATGTAGAATATAATCATCGTACCTTTCTGTTGGTGCATTGGTTTTTAGAGCCTTGCATTTTCTTTAATTTATAAAGGACAAGATATTTCATATGTAATATCATAACCTGAGGATCAAACTGTATTATAGAGTCCCACTTTTGTCAAATAACCCTGAAAATTAGGTTACACAAGAAGATTACTCATATTTTAATTTATTAATGTGTCATATAATGAAAAAAGCATTATCTTTGCTCCATTATATTATTTTGTATGAAAAGTTGTTTTTCAGTGTCTTCATGTGATTGTATATTTATGATGCATGAAACATGAATACTTTTCACTGTCAGACTATCGTTCTTGCAATTTTATTTCCAGAAATAGTATTTTTTGTGAACACTTAATCTAGTGAATATATTCTTTTCTTATTGCAAACAAATGTTGTTGTTGTTTTTAAGTTAAGTATGAATGACTTTTACTTTATTTCCAGACTGCCGAATGTTTGGTCAGGAAAAAGCATCCCACAATGTTGCGACAGGCCCATGTTTCAGTTTATCGGACTAGTCGTGAGACGCAGACTTCTGATTCATGGAGTGCGGCAAACATATATGTGCGACTCGATCACTCCACTGTAAAGACCCGCTGCATGAGGTCTGCGTCTCACAACCTACATCCCAAGATAGCTTTGTGTGTGATGTTTGTATTGCACAATATAGTTGATGCATTAAAACCAGACTTTAAAAATAAAACAAGCTCAACTACAATTTTACATTAAAACTATAAATGGCGCGGCAGAGGCCGACGCGTATCCCCACGCCGCATGTTTGACCCAGGGGCGCCCTAGGGTTGGTAATTGGGCCATGCATAGTCGAGGCTTTGTTGATTCTGGTGGCGGTGAAAATGTTTAAATCGAAGTCATTAATACAAAAGTAAAATTCACTTGGATTTATGTACCCTAATTTCTCCTCCACATCCTGCTCTCCTAACAAATCTAATACTAAATCAACTTCACTGACGTCCATTATGTACATATAATCCTCATTGGAATGAGATGGCTGAACATGCTCTGTTATAGCCAATGTTCTTGCTTCTGCTTTGGAATAGTTATGTTTTGAGGTTAAATGGTTGACTAAATAGTAGCGTCTCAGAAATTTTATATCGCAATCTTGTACACAACAATGGAAATGTTAAAGTTCATGTCTGTCTTTGATGTGCCTGTTCAAGAGTCCTTTTTGATTAAAATTGTTTGTCACATTTTTCACACTTGAACATTTTGAAAGATTTTCAGCAATGAGTCTAAAAGTGTGATTGAACAAATTGAAAGTTTCAGTCCTTGTATAGATTCTTGAGGCTCTATTCCATGAGTTTCTCATGCTTTTATGCTTGACTGCATTCTATCTCTTCTCTCAAATACAGGTGTCCCTTTGCACCAATATTCTATAACCCCTTGTATAAACATTAGATGGATGAGTTAACCCATTTCACAGATGAGTAAACACAACTAATTTACTACTTAATACATCTCTGCGCCACTACTGTGTAACTCTATATATGTTTTCAATACACAAGCTTCATTGTTGAATAATTCCTTTGTCTGATGAAAATGCTTGCACTTCTTCTGATTGGGTAGATAACCAGTTAATAGATAATAATTGATATGATGATCATTGCTTGACAGAATCACAATTGACCTAGATATTTATTTATGTAGTAATGTATTTTTCAATGAGTGCCTTAAGATTCCAAAAACATATTGACTTAAAATAAATAATCCCGATGGCGGAAATGACTTATCATTTCATGTTCATGAACCGGTTTTAAAATACATTGTAGACTTATCTGCTAGGCGGTGAGGACTTTTAGACCACCTGATAAACTTCAACTATATTTGTCCTATTTCAGTAACCGACTAAAGATATGCTAACATAATACTGATGACAGATGAGTCTGTTGTGACTTATATTCTCAATGCTACTTAAAATATTAAGTCCATTTCAACGTTTAGACTAATTATAAGCAAATTCGTTAAATTGATATCCCCCGCCAAATAAATTTTGATTATTGATGGGTGCAGAACTAACAAAAAAGTTTATTTGAAGGGTTGTACCCTTATCTCACTTATTTAAGTTACAACATAAAAAAAACAATTGGCAATAACTCTTATTTAAGAAAGTGTAGGGTTATAGATTTTGTGCATGACACCTCTCCTCATTGATATCTTAACATCCATTAAATTTCATCTTTAAATCGTGTATAGTATCTGTGATATAGTCCTGAAAAGTAACATCAGACATGTACATATGTACTAGGGGTATGTTTCTTGTGAATGGCACTTATTCTCATTGACAAATATACACCCATGAAATTTCATGTTGAAATCTTGTATTTATAGTTTCTGAGATATAGCCCTGAAAAGTTACATCATACAAAAACAACAAAGGGCAATAACTCTTATTTAAGAAAGTGAAGGGTTATGGTTCTTATGCAGGGTTCTATAAATGAGATATAGCCCTGAAAAGTTACATCATAAAATAACAATAACAAGAAAGGGTAATAACCGTTATGTAAGAAAGTATACGGTTATGGTTCTCGTGCATTGATAATTATACACCCATGAAGTTTCATTTTAAAATCTTGTATAGTATCTGATATATAGCCCTAGTTACATCATACAAAAACAACTAAGCGCAATAACTCTTATTTCAGAAAGCGACGGGTTATGATTTTTGTGCATGAAACCTCTCCTCAGCTATATTTATACACCCATAAAGTTTCATGTTGAAAACTTATATTGAGTTTCTGAGATAAAGCCATGAAAAGTTTGTGAGTGACTGCACTGACAGACAGACCGACGGTACGTTTAAGTATATTTAGCGTACCCGGGGTACATTAAAGTATACTTAAGAGTACACGGGGTACTTTAAAGCAGTACCCGAGCCAAACCGACAATTACCAATCGAGCTTATTGACAGATTAAATAAATGATGATGGTGGTAACTATGATTGTGTGAAATATAATACAATAGTTTTCCTGAATTGAGTGTACATGTGAATTAGCTAAAATAATGATAAAAACACCGATTGGGATTTCACATTTCTGGAACTGAATTTGGTTCATAATCAGTTTTTAACTTTTTTAAGCTGAAATAATATATATATATATAATCTGAAAATATTGTCTTAAATCAATGTTATATCTTTGTATTAAAACACTGCAACACTCATGACTGTAAATTAGGCATTACCATATTTCTTTACAACATTATGCATGTACACCATCGATATATATATACCATTTAAAACGAAAATTGTTTTAAAATTAAAATGTTTGCATGGTGTTAGAACTACGTGTATCTTTGTTGTGGACAACGTGTTTACGTTGAACGTCCGAAAAAAAGATGTCCGAAAATAACTGCAAACTGTTAAAACGCGAAATTAAGTTGAATAGAAACAACAATGCGTTAAATATTATTTTTCATCAATCTGACATTTTTCACGGCGACTGATCGGAACAATCTCACGGGGGTAATGTGAAAATCATCAGATTTCCGATTTATCTGACAGATCTCACGATCTGACAATATTCACGCTACACCGGTCTATTTCGTTTCCGTAGAGATAGCTTATGTCGTCCGTTTGTAAGCTCAAATTTGATTTGCTGACGGGTTCAATGGCTTATTTAAATGCTGCTCGACCAGTACATTGCTGCTCGAGCAGCATTTAAATGCTGCTTGAGCAGCATTTTTTTCTGCTCGAGCAGAAGTTAAAGTTTCGACCCCTTTGGTACGCCATAGGACGTCACATCAAGCATGTTAATCCCAAATGATTTTGGGTACCAATTAGTAATCGGCTCGCAGGTCATTAAATATTAGGGCATTTACGTTTGAAAAAAAAGCGAACATGCGAATATCAATTCTGTAATTCGAATGCTGAATATTTGAATATTCGAATAGTTTAGCCAATCGCCAAACTAACACTACTTGCTCGTGCACAATTACAACTTCACCAAGCGTCCTTTATGGGATATTAATTTTCTTTTTACCACTACATGTGAACGAAAAATAACACCAAGGACATATACAAACATGTTTGCATAGGTCCCAGACAAAAGATATAAGGCGCGTTCTAGGAAAACGGGGCTTAATGCGTTTGCGTGATGTGTCGTACCAGAGTTGTCTGTGCACTCGGCGCAGGCTAATTGGAGACGAAACTGCCCGCTTCATGGTATTTTTCTTTTAAAATAAGTCTCTGAGCGAAATTCCGGTTAAGGAGGAAAGTGTCGTCCTTGAATAGCCTGTACGGACTATACAGGCAAGTCTAGAACGACACTACACACTAGCATTATACCCCGTTTTCCAAGAGCTCGACTCATATTTTTACACAGGATGGCTTTAAACTCCTCGCAGCGGTTACCTCGCATATCGACAAAAGGTAACCCCTGTCGTCACACTGAGAAAAACCTTTCCAAAACCAATAGTTACGTCATTTAAGTAACGTTTTTCTACGCTTGTTATTTTTGTGTACATCGTTTTCTGTAAACTATGCTATGAATATAAAACAACAGCACCGCATAACGGGTGCCACGCTTGGCTGCGGGTGCACTTTTGAAAAATGAAAGCTTGTCAGAAGTTATTTTTTTGTTTTTTAGAGGTCACACTGACCTTTGCCTTTGCCCTAGTGACCCAAATATGGGTGTGGCGTGTAGAACTCATCAGGGTGCAGCTACATATAAAGTTTCAAAGTTGTAGGTGAAAGCACTTTGATTTTAGAGCCAATGTTCAAAACCTTGACAAAATGTTAAGGTTTAAGCACAACGCGGACGGCGGACGACACGACGAACTGGCTATGACAATACCTCGGTTTTTTTCGTAAACAGCCGAGCTAATAACCACATCTTATTAAAAGAAGCACAGTTAAATATGCACAGCCATCACGAGTTTTGTTTTGACGGCGAGGATTTGATAACTATGATGAGTAAATTTATGTTGCTATGCGGTTGGTGGTTTATAATGTACGACATTATAAGAAGCTGTAAAATCGTTTAATTCACCCATACAACAGACGGGTATGTGAGCTTAATTTAAACTAATTTATTTTAGCTCGATGACATCGAAAGCCTCGGGCATATTAAAACGCTCTCGAGTCCGTTCCTGGGCCTGGACCCAGTACTTGGTGTCTATGCGGGAGATTTAAAAAAAATCCCACAGTGGGGAGCGAACCCTTGACCTTCCGGTCGCCAGGCGGACACCGTGTCAATTACACCAAGGAAGATCAAGGTCGTTGTTAGGCGCGGATCGGTATTTGGTTTGATCAGTGAAAATTTGTGTTTCTCCATCGAAACGGTCGAATTGCATCAGGGATTTGAGCCATAGACAACATAAAAAGCTTAACCCATCCAAATCCAGACTTATTTGACCAAGATCATCGCAAACTCCGCAGATACTTGATTTTGATGTAGTCTGACCATCAACGTGTATATAAAGAACAACTTCCGGTTACCATGTTTCTACTGTTTACTAAAATTTGCCGAGCTTACAGACCCACACTTATCAACCACAAGCTAGTATCAACACCTGAGGCAACACAATGTTTAATCTGCTGCCCAAGGTATCTCACCATATCTACCAATTGCTGATGTCTGCAATACTTGTCTCACTATGCTTAACTAGCCGGCAAGTGTATAGAAATCCGAACATTGCCAAATTTCGGATACAGCTTTCAGGTGACTGCCATCCAAACCCAGGACCAAACTATCGCTTCCCATGCAAGGCATGTAGCCTACCCGTCAAAAGTTACCAGCGTGGCCTAGCCTGTGATAATCGCGATAGTTGGTTTCATACAAGATGCATTAACATGCCCCTTGATGTTTATAGAGGTGTAAATTTGAATGCTAGTTGGATCTGCACCAGCTGTGGAGTCCCTAACTTCTCTACTACCCTCTTTGAGAGAAAAATGGCAATCTCACTTGAAACATCCATTGCAACAAACAACTCATACAGCGTACTCACTGACCCATACTTTGAATCACCTGTTTCTCTTTTCCAATCTAACAGTAGCATGTCATCACTCGACTCATCAATATGGTCCCCGATAATGACCTCATCACCTTGTAAGCAGAAACAAAGCCTGCGAAAACAGCCCCAGCAATCCACTTTCAGGGTCATGGTAGTCAACTTTCAAAGCATTCGAGCAAAACGGCAACCATTGTTGCTATTACTATCAAAACTCAAACCCGACATCATTATAGGAAATGAGACCTGGCTCCATAGTGGCATCTTTGAGAGAGAGGTCATACCAGCAGGCTACTATATTCTGTCTAGACGAGACAGACAAAGCGACCCACATGGTGGAGTCCTCATAGCTGCTAAAGAAAGCATAGCGGACAATAATCTCCAAATCGAGGCAAACACAGAACTAACAGAAGCCAGTATAGAATGCAGCGGGAACCAAAATGTCATCGTTGCAGCCATGTTCATGCCTCCAAGACGTTATGTAAGGTACATGCAAGAAATGAGAGAGACCCTACACAACTTACACATACAGCATCCAAACTCCACCATCTGGGTCACAGGAGACGTAAACTTCCCCGACATAGACTGGAAAAGCCACACTGTTATCTCCTGAAACTACAAAATTAATATAAATCAGAACTTCCAAGATCTCCCCTATGGCACTAAATCTGAACAAGTCATCAATGTCCCCCACAAGATAAAAAACTCATTAGACCTATTTGTGACAAACAAGCCATCTCTAGTTATACGCAGCAAACCACTACCAGTAGTGAGTGACCATGACATCGTATTCCTAGAAATAGCAACACAATCTTTTTTAAAAGCGCTTGCCAAAGCGTAAGATATTCCTATGGAACAAAATGAATATCGTGGATAGCAGAGCTACTACAAATAATTTCACCTCCACCTTTAAACAAGAAAATGCTACAACCACTGATATAAACGCCATCTGGAAAATCTTCAAGGACAGCTGTATCTCCATCATGGAGGTTAAAGTACCTTCAAAAATGACATCGAGCGGATTCAACAAACCCTGGATTATCAGGAAGGTAAAACGCCTCTCAAGATGGAAAAATAAAGCCTACAGAAAGGCAAAAAACAACAGCACACCTGAGGACATAACAACATATAAGCAGCTCCAAAAAGAAACACAACAGGAATGTAAAAAGGCCTTCAACAACTATGCCATAGACCTTGTCACCAGCGACAAAAATCCAAAGAACCTTTATTCTTTTATCAACAGCAAACGTTGCGAGAGGTCCGGGGTCCAAATCCTCAAAAACAACGGTGTTGACCATAGTAATCCTAAGACAAAAGCTGAAATCCTCACATTTCAGCAGCGTCTTCACTGAAGAAGACATAAATAACTCCCAATCAATGGACTCAGACTCATATACCCGACAGTATAACCCTTCGTCATCACGGAAAATGGTATAAAAAAAAGCTTCTGCTATAGCTAAACCCCCGCAAGGAACAGACGGCCTGCCACCAAGATTCATCAAGGAATTTGCCAATGAGATTGGCCTGCACTTACCCTAGTGTATCAATATAAAGAAGTGAAACTCTAGCTGCTGGAGTAGTATTGAATTATTATTATAAACAATTAGTAGGTCCTTTATTTAAGGCAAGTGACCGATGGCCAAAACAGTACAAAACAGGACAATACAGCACAATACAAAACAACATAAACACAAATAAGAATAAAGCTGGGGTCACCGCCTTGGAATGGTCAATGCAAAGCATTGGGGGTTTAAACCGGTTTTGGAGCGCTCAACCTCACACTTGGCCCAGCAATATTCATAATACATGTACGTGTAAATAAAATTTAACCTCATAACATTGTAACTAAAATTAAACAATAATAAAAGGGAATTAAAACGCATTCAATTTAATTACCATTTAATTACTCAATGGTAATGAAGATACCAGAGCAACAGAGTTACAACTTTTTTTGGAACGACAAGCCTCCCTCACGCGAGGTCGAGTACCCGACAACTGGAAGCACGGTATAGTCACTCCAATATTCAAGAAGGGCGATCGCTCAGCTCCTGCACACTACAGGCCAATATGCCTGACCTCAGCCTGTTTCAAAATCAAGGAGCATATCATCCAGTCAGGTAATGAAACAGCTGGAACACCATGGTTTCTTAACTGATAGTCAGCATGGTTTCAGAAAAAAGACGTTCCTGCAAAAGCCATCTTGTACTCACAATACAAGACATTGCCTCGTGCTGGTGACCAGATTGATGCTGTGCTACTTTAGCAAAGCGTTCGACAAAGCACCCTACAAGCGACTCTCCATCAAGCTGGACTACTTTGGGATCCGCAATTAACTGCTGAACTGGGTCAAGAGTTTCCTCAGCAACAGAAGCCAGGAAGTCCTTGTCGAAGGTCACACCTCATCGTCTGCCCCTGTCACATCAGGCGTTCCCCAAGGCTCTGTCCTCTGTCCTCGGTCCTCTACCTTTTCTACTGTACATAAATGATATGCCTGGAAGAGCAGCCTCCACCACACGCCTCTTTGCAGATGACAGTCTACTGTATCGAAAGATCAGAAATGCTGAAGATACAGAGATCCTGAAAGAAGATCTGGAGTCACCTACAGTTTCTGAAATGGTGTTGGATGAAATGCAAAGAATATCATAGAATGTATTATAAATCACTAAAAGTACATTTGTATGCATATGTGCCTACATACACTTACTATATGCCTCTACAAAGCAAAGAAATTGCAACAAAATGGCTGGAAATTAGGTTTTTTGTCACCAAAAAGAATTATAAAGTCACTGCTCATATACGGTGCCCTGGTATTTTCAGATGGTATCCATTTTTACCCGACATGATCATTAAAACGCAAATTTCTCCACAAGAAATAGTTTTCTGGAGAAATACTGCTGAGGGGTTATGGCAGACATATGTAAGTTTGTAGAAATCCTTTAATTATTTTAGTGGCTTGCACATTAAAGCAGTTTTCCCCCCCTAAATTCCTGAACATGGCCCATTTTGTCAGATCTTCTACTTCAGGGAGCCACATTTCGCTTATTTTTAAAGAAAACTTGTCAGGATTTATTCTACATGTAGGCCAATACCTTTGTTATCAATGTTAATACACAGTTGTTTCAAATTGGACTTAGAAAATTTTAATTTTCCAATTTACTTGCCCTATGTAAGTTCATGCTTAAATACCGAACACTGCTCCAATGGTATTACACTGCTAACAAGTGAGTACTGTTTCGGGTTTCCTGGAGTGGGTACTACATAAAACAATATTGTGAAGCGGGCAACATAACTTACTGGAGCAATATAAAGGAAATAGTTAAATCCAGCATCAAGTTCGTTAGGAAGATTTAAGATAAAAAGCATAACTATATCGCACGATAGTGCATAAAATGCAAGAATGCTTGTTTGAATCCATAGACACGGCTTTTGTGTGCGCATACACACTGGGAAATGATTTTAATCGATCTTTAAATATCCCGAACGTGAGTAATATACACATAATACATTCCATTGAATATTTTATTTTGTAAGTGAGGCAAAACTTAAACACCAATCAACTTGTTGAAATAATAAATCTGTAATCCATCTTTTTTATTTCATCAAACGTGTTATATTATAAGTGTCTATATAGATAATATTACAACCAGAAATGTTAATACATAGTGGAATAAACCAATTCTGTAAGCTTTCAACTGTGTACGGATTCCTTTTTCTGCCATCTTAAACATGTTTATATTGTTTTCTTTTTCAAAAATATTTTGAAGAAAACATTTCATGTCCCCACCTTGTGATCACTTCTTAATGACTCAAAATTTGTGTTAAATTTGAAGAACAGTCTGTTGTTTCCGACACAAAAATCATTATAGCAACCTTCTCGTTCACTGAGGTAACCTTTACCACCCCTTGCGGCCATGCTTACAATGAAGCAAAATAATTTAAAGGACTTATGCAGATGGCCGTCCCAAGGACCATTTGTCTTAAATTATTATCGTTTATTATATCACACCCGTGAGAATTCCGAACTCAGTTTGGTTTAATATATACTTCCCTTACATCCCTCCTTTGCATCGATAGCAAACAAACACAAACTCTTTTTTTTTGGTGTTAGCCGCTGGGACTCGAATACCGGCCCGGCTGTCTATTTATTATTTACCTAACATAACAATCATCATCAAACCGTCAAACATACATCACATACTACAATCATTCTTCAGTCATCATACAGTGACATTCAATGTAAATTTAGTTCAATACATATATCAATTATTCAATTCCATATATAATTTCCATAATAAGAAATATTAACAAATTACTATCAAGAATAACGTGTACACCGTGCGAGTTCCCAAGGCTGAATGACAAAAACAGACCACTGTTCAACCATGCGCGAATATCCTCGGGCTTCTACAGCGCCTCTAGCGGCAAATTCCTACTGAAGGGAAACTAATTTTCGTCGCATTCAATACATTTCAAACGTCGAAAATTATATTAGTAAATAAATGGCTTACACTCAATTGTATACATCATATAAAAGCCGGTATATAATATAATAAGTAATAATATAATAATATTAAAGGGGCCTTTTCACAGATTATGGCATGTTTTGAAGTTTGTCATTAAATGCTTTATATTGATCAATGAAAACATAAAATTTTTAAAGCTCCAGTAAAAAATCAAAAATAAAATTTAAAAAAGGAAAAAAAGTAGCCCGCAGCAGGGCTCGAACCAGTGACCCTCGGAATTCTGAAGTAAAAACGCATTATCCAACTGAGCTATCCTGCCAAGCATACATAAGATGCGTATTTTATACGTTATATAAGCAATCTTCGTAGTTTCACAAATTTAAACGAAATTAGTTTAAAAATAATTAAATTCATTTGCGATGCAGACAAATAAATAAACGCAAATACATAATTATAATTTAAAACTCACCAGGTTCGTACAAGAAAAAGAAGTAGTAAAAGTTGACTTAAACAAAATGAAGTATGTCTTTCGACCGCATTAGAGCAAAGGAAAGCATGGTCAGCAATTTGCACTTTCACTGGGTTTTAAATATTGACCCATATTAATCTTGTTTATTTGATATCTCTCATTCTGACTGAACAAAACATGTATGGCATCACAGTACAAGGCTGGAAGCACACAGGGTAAGGGACTGACTCTCACAAGAGATGTAAATGAGCACATTCAAGACAAGGGACATAAGCGCATTAGCACTGGTACATGAGACAAAAGCACGTATAGTAACACTTACCTTATTCTGCATATATGTAAATTCTTCTTTTCCGAACTTATATATATGAACACCCAGTGTGCGTTAAGCTAGAGTTTAAATTATATGTTTTTCTGTCTCTCGAACAGTTGAACAAAAACCTGCAGCCATTCCCTTCTCAAATATTTAAGTAAAAACTTGCATCGGTTTAATAGTTACATAGAGACGGAGTTAATCACGCCACATAAATAAATACACCAACTTTGAACGGAGTAAAAGTGATTAACCATTAAATAAAACTAAGAGAAATACTTATTTTGAAATGATAATAAACTTATTTCTATAGCATAAGGGTACAAACAAATTCAATTTTTTTCTGATTAAATATTTCGAAATGTCTACTCGTTCTGCTTGGTATTAAGCAAAACGAATGTAATTCCGCTCACGGAGGTTGTCGGTGAAACTATCGAATAACCGAATTTTAAATTATTTACAAACAAATATACAATGAAGTTAACACTTTTACTTTATATAGATATTTAATGAAAGAACTAAAACTCATTAGTTACAAAAAATAAATATATATTAATTAAATCGAACTAAATCGGACGCAGTTCTATTATTGGTGTTGAATACTTTAGAGCCGTCGTTATGGGATTTTCTTATAACAATTGATAACCGTTTAAACAATATGCAAGTGTATCAATATAGTTTTAAACCAAGAAGTTTTCGGGTGATATCAGGTTAATAACCATACCTGTAAATTCAAATCTTATAAACCGCTCACCCAACTTGAAATTTGTAAACGTACACATTGCGTTGCATTATATTATTACAGGTTTAAAAAATACTTTGGCAAATTGTATTCTGGAGTGTATTTTGAAAGTTTCTTTATTAAATATATTTCACTATGAATAATGAGCTGTGTCAAAATGTATAATACAAATACAACACAAGTTCAACGATTCAACATGCTTGCGTTTATATTTTTTTTAATATGATTAAACGCATACTCACTCAAACAGTGTAATTAACACGAGGCACAGTCGGTCATTATGACAAACTCATTCAAAACAAAAGAGCAATTGAGTATTTACAATAATAGGTCGATCAATATTTCGACATAGTTATCTGTTACAACCATGTATGCCTTTAAGGTTCTACAGGTCCAATTTATCTGTTTGTTGAGAACCTTCGATGTTTCAGCTGAACAATGGTCCCGCAAGCTTCGCGTTTCAGATCGGTAGAATACTGGGATATCAAGAGTCTACGTCCGGCGGAAGTCAACTTAAAGGGACATGCTACGGTGGGTAACTCTACTTCCGCCAGGAAATCACCTCGAAGCGACATTTTAAGAATAGAGTTCCTAGCCCACTTCGCTACGTACAGGCAATTGTTGGTGACGGTAAGACCTTCAAAAGACCGCCTCTTTCGTGTTTCTCCAGAGCTACGTGACGGAGAGTAAGTCCAGATACGAGAGCCTACATCGTCTATACAGTAGATGGCATCATTCGTGGACAAATAAAAGAAATGTTTACACAAGTCGAAGCTATTCACTTTCTCAGTTATGCCACTTGGCCGGATTAAACCACATTCGGGTTTTCTAATTTTATGAATGCGATGGAGCGATCCATTTTCGCACAGTATGTAAATGTAGCTATTGTCACATTTCATATCATAATGTTTAAGGTCGCATTTCAATTGTATACGTTCAACACAGTGAAACCTTTGTTGTAAGAGATCATATCTTAACAGTTGTACGCACGAGCCAATCCTTAGGTTAACAGCAACCAAATCCGGAAAAACCAGGCATACACCGGAAGGCTGCGGACATTCGTTTTCATCCAGAAACATGCCGGCAGCATCAAAGACTTGCATGGAATTATGAACACAATCGGTGATTATGAGTTGTCCATTTTCATTACAGACCATTCCTGTTATTTGACATCTTAAAGGGCTTCGATCGGAATGGCAGGGCAGCACGACAGAGGAATGTTCACGAAATCTAGACTTCGATGTAAGACATAACCAATTTGGCAAATTTTGACGAACTTTTGTTTTTCTTTTGATTCGAATTGGTAAAGGAACGCTGCTTTTCGAGAGATCGTTTTCCGTATTTTTAAGTGGTGGGCGGATAAAGGGCCTAATAGCGTCACTAAGCTTTTTTGATAATTTTCGCTTCGGTTGTAAATTGCACGTGCTTGTACCGACATCTTTTGTGTGCGGCGTCAATAAAGTGTCACCAATAGTTGGGGTTTCGTAAATTGTTGAGTCTGAGCCTTGAAAGGACACCAAAGAACCGGCTGGGTCTATGACCTCCACTTTATGGTAACGACACTTGCCCTCAAGGCCATCTTCATTAGCACTGACATTGTTAACATGAAACTCTGGTTTGTCAACAATGGTTTCTTCCAAGCTACTTGAAACGCTTGTGGCCTGATCGTTGACCGCGGGTTTCTTTTCGAAATATTCGAAATAGCCGACCTTCTTTTGTTCAAGACGATCAACCATGGCGGAAAAGTCTATGCATCCACTACTTCGGGCCAAACGACTGATAACATCACGTAACTCTACATACATAGCGCTAAATTCTTTTTCTGAAAGTTTGGAAGACCCTTCGTGAACAAATTTGTTTCGAAACATTCTCAACCTAGTGACATCCGCTTCTTCGGAAAAATCGCCAGGATTTGGATTAATCCAATCCATACTTGAGCTGTTCATCGTTGGGTGTAATTCCCTCAACAAAAACGCCAGTAATGTTACATCAAAGGTGCTGACGTCAACTGGGCCTCCACTCGGATACAGTCAATCGTACTGTGTTTTGTTTATAAATTTTCTTTTCTGTGCGCTGCCTATTTTCGCACTGATTGATGGCTTACTGAGGACTAGTGTCAGCGCCTGATCGCCTAGTTGGTTGGCAAGGCAATGCCGCAATACATATGCACCTTCTTCTTTAATTATTGATTCGATTCGGAACACTCGTTTGTCATCCTCGCCGAATGAAAACATGTCCGCGTTGGCGTATTTGCAACCCATAGAAGTCATGTTCCATCACTGAAAATAATGCCATAATTATTCCATCTAAAATATAATAATAATAATAATAATAATAATAGTATTAAAAAAAATCATCATCACCACCACCATCATCATCATCATCATCATCATCATCATCATCATCATCATCATCATCATCATCATCATCCTAAAATAATAATAATAATCACGAATATTACGATTATCACGATTGCTGTATGAGGTAAAAAAAATCGCGGGCACGGCATACACAATCTATAGTGAACCTGGTTGGCATGGCTTCTTTTTATGTTTTTTGTATCTACATACCCTCTGCTGAAAATCTAGAGGGGATGTCATCTTCTAAGGTGCTTGACATTCTTTTAATTAGGTCAAAGGTCAATGGGTGCAGTTTTCAGTTGTTTAGGAGATGAAATACATCTCATTTTGATTTATTACCAAAATTGAAAAGTTAAAGGCACTTATATAGGTCAAACGGTCATTTAGTTCACTTTTATGCCAAAATAAACCTGATAAGTGGCATTGAAAATCAAGAGACTAAAATACTATGTTCAAAAATAATTTTTTAAACAATGGAATAGTTCTTGCTAATTTTGTTAACTCTCTAAACATATTTGTGTAGTAAAAAGAAAAAAAAAAGGATCCATTATATATATATATATATAATGATGTACAACGAACGCATTAAAAAATGACTAAAACTCATTTGTGTATTTCAGTATCTTATTACATTGTTTTTAAGTGTACATTCTTCACCCTGTTTACACTGCATATATCTTAAACTGCTGGTCTAATCCCTGGTGAATTACAAGATATATTTGACAAAGAGAAAAGTGAAATGAAGAACTTTTCTATCTGGAATCCCTACCTACATTTGGTTGATATCCTTATGAAGTTCGTTAAAGCCAAAAGAATAGGCGATTGGCTGTGGAATATTGAAGCCTTTTTCCAAGATGCTACCGTAGCTAATGGTGCACGGCCACACAAACTATGCCCGTTGGGGTCCTGTATATCTAGCAGACATAAAAGAATAAGAATATGCAGCCCCTGAAGTGTTCAAAGAGTTTATTGAAGGTCATTTTGTAGTCAGGCTGAAGGAAAAAGCATTCAACGGAGTACCTGTCGACCAAGTTACTGAGTGGATAAACAGAGTGTGTAAAACGACAGGGTGTATTATTGGAATAACAAGACAGGATCAGGCAAGAGATATGTTCTCTAAGATCTAAGGTTTCCAAAAGTACCATGAAATTGTTCAATCAAAATGATGATGACGAAGATATTGGAATATTCAAGACTAGAGCATATGGAACTCGTTCAAGAGTTTCTTCAGAGGAAGAGTGCATCAAGAAAAGTATGCAGCTCTTTGGTTAATATGATATGATATATTCGGAGTTCATGAAGAAGAGTACAGACTTTTTTCAATAGCATCTAAGGACATTGTAACTAATGATATCACATATGATTTATTAACCTGTGAACGTCGACGTAAAACATTACTCAATAAATTTGCAGAGAAAAGGCTGAAAGATAGAATGTTGAATTTTATGCTCCTATTCAAAAGGAACAGTCAAAAACATGTGCATATCTCTATAAGGCGGCAGTCAGAGAAAAGCAGAAAGTGACAAAGATTTTAAAGGCTGACAAAAAGCTAGTGCAGAGACTTTTCAACGCAGCTAATTCAGGGAGAGCCGTAGAAACAGCATCTGTACTAGAACATGAACTTTCTGATGTGCCATTATCATTTGCAAAGGCTAGTGGGAAAATGCATGAAACCCAGAAATCAAACATGCTCCAAGTGCTTACAAAGGACAATGATATAGTGACGCATCAAGTTGTTCCGACAACGACTTATGCAACATGTGCAACAATTGATGGACACGCGCTAATACAGAGTTACGGTAAGCCTTAGGACTGTCAAACATCTGAACGATTTGCAACTGTTTTTGTAACATCTGTTTTAAGGCATTTCAGCGCAAACACTACCCGAATTGATGTGACTTTTGATTAATACTTCGGAAGTGAATATATCAAAGAAGCAACGAGAGTTAAGAGGAAAGGATGTTATCGACCTATTAGGAAGCTGATAACAAGTCCAAACGTTCCTCTTCCGCAAATATGGGAACAGTATATCACACACGATTACAATAAAGAAGATTTTGCTGAATTTCTCTCAAACAAATTGCTAAAACAATCAGAAATTCTTCCAGCAGGATCAACAATAGTTGTAGGAGGTGGATTTCCAGGTGATGTTGATTCAAACTCGAGTCCTTTTGATGCGACAAACCTATGTGTAAATCATGAGGAGGCAGATACGCGGATTATATTGCACTCAATGGACGCTAATGATAGAGGCTACAGGCGTTTAGAAGACTATTGTAGAGACACCGACGTTCTGCTCTTGTTAATATACCACCTTGGAGCTGACGCCGAGGTATATATAATATCTGGTACAGGCAAACAAAGAAAATGTTATCCTGTGCAAACAATACATGTATCTGAAAAACTAGGTGACAATGTCAGAAGGAACATTATGGGGTTTCACGCATTGACAAGATGCGACACCACGTCTGCTCTAAATGGAATAAGTAAGAAAACCGCGCGGGTGAAGTATATCGTCCAACCTGATACATTGGAGGGTTTTGGTAGAGATGGTGATGCTGTAGCAGTTTCTAAATTTCTGTGGGTGCTGTATGGCTGCTGTCAGGACCACCCACCAAATATTGACGCATGTAGGTATCGGTTATTTGTGAAAGCCATGAACAGTTTAGATTTGTAACCCCCTACAAATAATGCGCTTGAACAACACATTAAAAGGGCAAAATATCAAGCAAAGATATGGCTGAATGCCACAGATAAGGATTTTCAGCCTGATGATCCTCTTGATACTGGCGCATGGAAACTTGAAGAAAATTCATTGAAACTAGTATGGATAAGGAAACCAATTGTACCTGCAGCATGTGTCCAGTTAGTATCATGTGGATGTCAAACCAAGTGTAGTACAGCACGATGTAAGTGCTATCGATCTGATCAATCATGCTTGTTTGAATGCGCATGTGGAGCAAATGGCTGTTTAAACACAAGATAATTATTGTAAACGATAGAAGATAAGGACATACATATACTGCCATAGTAATTCGTGTTCTGGAACAAAACTGTGAATTTATGTAACGTTTGTTAAATAAATTATCACACAAGACCGACATTATCTTCAGCATGATGATACAGTAGGTCATAATAGTGCATTGAAGTCAGCTGAACATTTGTTTTATTTAATAAATGGTACTTCAAGATTTTGAAATATATTACTGAGCAGATAACTGTTTTGGTAAAATAATTTCTGTTTTACATTATTCATGTATATTACAATTAATAGTAATTTGGTGAAGTAAAAAAAACTTATCTTGCATAAATATATCATTATAAAACGTACTGTATTAAGAACTTCATTAGAGTATACTATTTGAGCTGAAATCTTTTATATCCCCTACCGTTGATACCGGTATGGTTTGCGATATGTGTGTCCGTCAGTCTGTGAGTATATCACGCTTTTCTGGATCTTGCCATTACTCTAAACGTTCTTAATATTTTTTCATAAAAAATGAAACATAGACAGATGGCAATATGGAGATTATGCACGCCATTTCATTTTGTTCGTACGTCAAGAATTCTGGTTGCTATGGCAACAAATAGACTAGAAATATTGCTTGACAATAGTCTTGTTTAAAATAGTATTTAGCATAATATGCATATCAAACAATATATATATATTTACACTGTAATGTAGATCACACATGTTTACTTGTAACTATACTTTCATTGTTTTTAAAGTCTCATAATTTTATTGATAAGATAATGCAGAAATAATTTTGGTTCTTATTATAAAAAGTTGTTATATTATAAAACGCAATAAGAATTAAAAGTCTTAAAATGAACATTGTTTTTTTTTAAATTTAGGTAACGTTATTTACAAAGTTAGGAACACTTAAGATACAACAGAGAAATACTCTTTTCATCATCAAAGTATCCATCTCTCATTGAACAGTTACTAACAAATATATAATAGATGGATCTTTGGTTGGTTTCAACATACACTGCAATTTACGTTCTACACGGGTTGTAAAAGTGCACTTGATGACCTTTGACCTACTTATGAAAATCAAATCAGTTAAAAAATGAGATAACCCTTCAAGTATCAAATAAAAGACAGTTCAGGAGTATAATCAGTACTAATATCTTATATTTCATAATTGGGGCAATGTTACCTCAATTTCTAAAGCAAAAATGCACTCATTGACCTTTTGACCTAATAACAGGGTCGTCAAGCATCACAGAGGGTGACATACCCTCCAGATTAAAAAAAAATGTATTTGCAATCATTATAACATAAAAAGAATCCATACCTAAGAAATGCCATCAGATGTCAGATTTCAGGAAATTTTATGCAAACTACTAGGAAGACTGGCGCACAGAAACTTAATGTGCAATTTTAAACAAAGAGCAATACGTCCTGAAAAGTAACTCAGTGTCGAAACCGTGACAATGTGCGCTTTAACATGTTAAGAGATTTTTTTCTGTTAACGTTTGGCGAACATTTCATGCGAAAGATGAATAACAACACCAGTATAAGAAAGTGCGCTCCAAAGATGTTGCATGTTATTATTTTCAATTATTTCCTTAATTCCAAATTTATCAATAACTCAAGCTCGATAATATGCGCTATAGCACTTGTAGATTATATCTGTTAAAGTTTAACGAAACTCACACGCAAAATGTAGGAGCAGTCGCGCATACAAAAGTCTTACGGACGAAAGCACGCACAAACGCACGTACGCATGCACGGACGGAACGACGCTTACCGTCGTTGTTGTTGATGTTATTATTGGGACGGGTAGACGATCAGGATAGAGTTTGTTGTCGATTGCTTGTTTACGACAGGCTTTTGCTTACACTTGTATTATCGTTGATATGGGATTCCCATCCCGAATCGTATCCATGTTTAAATACACAAAGTGTAAAACAGTTGATAACTTCGAATATATTTTACAACAAAAAACAGTAATAACTTGATAAACATGATACGGCATATCTTACCTCGTAAATCTGCACGGCGTTAAATTGCTAATCCATATCAATGGTTCTACAACTACCTGACGATGGCATCTTTAACACTTCATTCATAAACATCCTCATTACGTGTAACTATTTTTAACTCCATGGGCTGACACAATGTATTGCGCCAATCCTTAACTACGTTGAATTTCCGAATTGATCTAGTGTTTAACTCACTCAGTGTGTTATATGAATACGACTCGATTTTAATATGGAGCCTTTATGATCGACGTTTTTATCGCCAATTATTAGAGATATGTATAGATCGGGGAGATTTTTTAAATAGATACACACGCTTCGGCATTACACATTTTGTAACGCCCCCCATTGACACATACATTTATTTTACTGCGGCTGTGGTTTACGCGCCCCACCGATTTTTCCGGCGTTTTATGAATGAAGTTAACATAGACTTTTGACACGCTTATAATGTCACTGTATTCAAATGTAATAATTAATTGACCGGAACTATTAATAAGTAGATAATATGTATACTGATAACCAGGTACTTGTTCCATATCAACATAATTCAACTAATATACCCTGCTGCTCAAAACGTGTGACAAGTGAGTTTGTTTAAGAAATATTCATACACTTTGGTCTGGCAAGTTACCGTGGTTACTATCTTATTTGTACACGATTGAACATTTGAATGTTATTAAACGATACAAAAAATAAATTAATAAAAGCTTAACTTAGTCATCCTTCAAAAGATAAATACATGTGGGGTAGATGAATACAGATTATTATTATCTATAAATATATTAATTAAAACAGATATGCGGCTTTGAGGTTGGTTTGTGTTGAGACAAAATAATCAGTGATATAAATGATATCAAAATTGCCGATGCTTCTAGTCTATTCTTCTAAATAAGCAATAAGGACATTTGTACTGTAAATACGTTTCTATTGGATAAATGATGTTTTTATCCATTTATTAATGTTTTTTCCAAACATCTGGCGTAAGAATTCCGCTGTGTGTTTCCTATTTTTATTTTCGTAACAAATAACTAAAAGCGTGTCACCCGAGGTTGATTATATAATTAAAACTATATGTTGGTATTGTACAACAAAGCACACTTCACATTTTGTATCTTAAAATATATCGAGCTTATTGATCATTTATTAAATCCACTCTTATGATAATATGACGGACCATTGGTTGTCTAAGATACATCGACATTAAATTACTGCATAATTAGGAAGTTCAATAATTGATTTTCGATATTAGGGTAGTTAACGCTTTGGGGATTGTCTTCAATTATTGATAGATTTATATCTTTTTCAGGTGCGACCGGGATAACAATCCATAGGTATCCGCACTTAGTAAATGATAATCCTTAATCAATTATGAGCAATGTGTATGTAAACCTTGCATTGAAAGAGTATTGCATTAGCCAGTTACATTTTATTATAGTATGAGGAATGGTATGCTATGATTTTGTTAAATGTGTATTCCTTAAGTTAGCCTTATATTGTCAACCAAACCCAATCAGAAAAGTATTGTTCATGACGTCTAAGACTCGGCATTGTGAAAAATTCATAAAAACAGTACAAAAGTATCAATATGTAAACAAATCGCATATCTTGTTCAATATGATAAAACGTATACCCACTTTATCAAATTAACAAATAAAACATGGTAACTTCGCATAAGTTGGTTTTCAAAGTTTAAGGTTTTGGTTTAATCTAAATAAGTGTACAAGGATAAGCTAGGTTTGCTTGTAAGCTACCAACGCACACACTTTCAGCGAAATACCACCATCCGAGCTTTAAAGTAATTGTACAGATATCAGCTTTTTCTATCTTAAGAAACCTTGATATTAACTTTTAATCCAAATGAACTATCAGGCTAGCTCTGAGTGTAATAATTGTAATATACCAACAGAAACAATTTCAAAACGATATTCACGTAAAAACTCAAGATATTGAGTGGTTACATATTCATATTTTAACAACAGTGACATGACCTTTGCTCGGCTGGTCCAAGATAGGTTAACTAGCTACGAATGGAAGCTTCATACAAACAATATAAGCACAGTGTCACCTTACACACTCAAGTAATTGAGCTTAACGGTGCTTTTTTCTGTTTATAGTTACAGTGAAATTGACCTTCGACCGACACCGATCTAATCGAGACTAGCTCATTCTCACAGAGTGAACAAATCTTTGCTAAAACCATTTATGTTACACTCATGCATGTCTTTGGTGATTCGAAACATTTTTAAATGCCTAACAATTTAGAACCTTTAATGTTTGAGCTGCAAAATGGTCGCTCAAACTTGGATATCCAGATCTGAGGAATACTGGAATAACCAGAGTATCCTTCAAGGGGATGTTATCATATGTCAAGGGACATGCAATGGTGGGCAACGTTACTTCTACAAAGCAGTCACCTCGAAGCGACATCTTAAGACTGGAGTTCCAAGCCCACTGCGCTACGTACGGACGATTATTCATGACGGTCAGCCCTTTAAAGGAGAGTGTTCCTCCAGAGCAACGTGAGGGAAAGTAGCTCCAAACCAGACAGCCTAGATGGCCCACACATCCAGAGTTGTAATCATTTTGCATCACTAAACGATTAATATATTGTAGATAAACAGTGCGTTAATAAGCATAAGGTAGTCCATACCTCTAACGTTAGTGGTGTGAAATTGTCATTCCATAGAGAATTATATCAACCGTTTTACTAGAACCAGCATTAAAACATTTCATTCATAAAATTACGTATAGCTATATTTAACTGGATATACTGTTCCATTTTTTGGGCCATTGCTACAAATTTGCGTTGATGAGCATAAAATTAAAATTACATGGTATAACAAATGTGTGAGTCGTTTGTGTATACACTTTGCCATCAATAATGTGCGTAAGTTTTTCAAAATGATGACTGAAATACAAGCGAATCGAAACGCCCCCTTAACACTTGCGGATGGCGCTTAGAGGGCTTCATTGATATGAATTAAAAATAATAATAATAAGCAAACCACAATAGTTATCCATGATAGTGTGGATGATCATAAATACATGCAGATAGCAGATATCCTGAGCATATTAAGATCCCCTGTTTAAAGGAATGAGCTCAAGTTAACCTCAGTAAGGAATTGCATGAACTACCGGTATGTGTACGAAAATAAATCACAAACATTTTTCCGAATTATGTTACCAACACTAGACCAGAACCAGAACGCCAACAATGTATATATTAAGATAGCACATATACTTTTCTTTTATCGGGCCCTTAATATTGATTTTTAATTACATAAAAATCCAGCTATTTATTTTTACGTACAAAACGAGCTCAAATCACAAGGCAAAGCTAAGTTTTTTCAAACCTGACCTGCTGAAACCCCAAACTCAAGGTATTAATGTTTGCGCATATAATTTAACAACTCTTATTTTCAGCCCCCATACCGCACCCAAAATCATAAAAGGCGATGACATTGTTTTACAAGCGATTTACTCTTAGATCTAACAAGTTGCCGTGATAACCATCTTTTTGGCGCACCTATGTATGTACCAGGCCAAATGATAAAAGCCAATCATTAACTCAAGTCATCTTTAAAAGTTTGATAAAATTGCCTTTACATATCACTACCCAATTATAATACATCGTGGATTAAAATCATCAAAACAATTTGACTTTCTACTAATGGCAGACAAAGTTGGTGCCAAATTAACAGAACATGTCTGTGTATTAAAAGCTACTTGAAAGACATGTTTGAATAATACTCATCATCACGAATATTGAAACTACGAACGTTGTTTTAATTTCAAAAATCTTATTTTTGATGAATTTCTTCAAATCATCCTTTCAGTATCAAGACATGTTTATTGTTAGAAGCTAATACATTTTAAATTGATGTGCACAATTAACTCTTCCGCAACCAAAACCACAAAAGTTGAGGATAGTGTTTTTATGCAAGTGATTAACACTCAGATCTGACAAGTTGCTGTGGTAACTATCGTTTTGGCGCACAGATAAAGTTCGCGGTGCAGTTGTTGAGGTTATTTCATAACACATGTTTCAGTTCTCCATTTTTGTATACATAAAAACGTTGGGTAAGGAGTGGCTGATTATTTATAAAGCTGCTGACATCAAATCTTGGGATACCAACACGTGTTGGAGAAATCAGGTTACATAGTATAATCAAAGCGCTAAAGGCACTTAAATTGTTCGCTATTGCATAATTTAAGACGCAACTCATTTTTCAAAATTAATCGCAAGTTTGAAATGAACACACGTCATTCAAATTTATAAAGAGTGTGTCATAACGCACGGATCGAGATTTGTGTACACTTTTTATAATCCTATTTATTTTATAGAGATATCTTAGACAAAATAACAACACCATGGTCATTTTTGGACGTTTTGAAAGCATAGAAAGTATGCTGAAAATAGTAATGAGAACTGAATATAAAGACAATTTGCAATCACCATCATATGAAATTAATATTGTTGGAATATCGAATACCTATCTCACTAAGAATATATTTTCATGATGAAAATTCCCTGTACAAAACTTTTGATTTTTGACACCATATACAAATTTAAAATATACAATAAGATAATTGTTCTTCAGGGAAATTGTTGGATATCATTTAACCATGACGTTCATAAAAACATGTTGCCTGTTGTTTACATTAATATCACTCTGTTGAAAGAGCATTAATTTTACCATGCTCTTGTTCATACTGCAGCAAATTGATTTTATGAATAGATGTTTGACATTTAAAAAGCTGTTAGAATAAGCTTTGATAGACTAGCAGTTTAGTTTAGTTTTTTGGTTTTATAGAGAAAGGATATACATGGACATATTTTTTATAGAAACATTAGAAAATAGTTGTTTAATGCTGTATATGAAAAGTATAGTATTGTGTGAAATAGTTAAATAACTATACAGTGTGAATAAAAATAGTATTTAGTGAAAAGTACATTAGTGTGTGTGTGTGTCTTATTTTCCTGAGGTGGATTAAATATACCATATAGAACAATTTTTGGTAGCAGAGCGTGGTTTGCCTATTTCTACATCTCACAATGAATTACAAAGAAGGTGAAGACACCCTTCATGAGGCCCCTCATGAGAATTTGGTAGAGTTAAAAGTTAAGAAATCTAGATGTAAAGCAGCATTCACCCGGGCGCGTAATAAAATGACATTTTAAGCGATCATACGCCAAACAAAAATCTTGCGAAAGAGTCTTTTGACAAGGTTGAGGAGGCTATGGGCATAGCAGTACAAAGTGTTAAAGACCTAGCCTTAGTGGTGAAAGATTCAACAGAATTGGCAAGTACTTTGAATGAAATTGAGATTTTTGAAAAACAGTATGATAAACTCGTGAGTTTACACAGTAGGCTCCAAGTCTGACCACACAGTAAGCTCCAACTCTGACCACACAGTAAGCTCCAAGTCTGACAAAGATCATGAATTAAACCATGAAGACGGCATTAAATCGAATTCCAAATTAGGCAAAGATATGTGGAAACAACTTCAAAGAGTAAAGATCCCCGTGTTCACTGGTGACAAGACAAAGTACCCTGCATGGAAGGCAGCTTTTCAAGCATGTATTGACGAATCATCAAGAACCCCACAGTACAAACTTCTGCTATTACGTCAGTACCAACGTGGCGAAGCGCTACATTCTATTGAAAATCTGGGACATTCGAAAGAGGCATATAATGCTGCAAAGGAAATGCTTGACAGGACATATGGTGGTACCAAAAGAGTAGTAAACCAATTCTTTGATGAGTTAGAAAAATTCCAGCCACTTAAGAATGAAACGCATAGAGAACTTTAAAAATTTGCTGATTTACTCGACATTGCATTTATTTACTTAAAGGAAGTAAACCATCTTCATGATATTGAAGAAGGATCGTTTAACCACCGTTTGGTAGAGAAACTGCCCCAAACCATGTGAACGCGCTATATGAGAACACTCCTTGACAAATCGTTACCAGACTCTGTTGAAACATTGAAAACATTTGTGAATGAAGAGACAAAATATGCAGTCCATGCAAATGAGACTATTTATGGTTTGAAACATCAAGAAAACCCGCGAATGGAACCCCAAAAGACCTTCTTCCTAAAAACAGACACAATCTGTTAAATGTCAAATTTGCAGAGAAAATCACAATGCATGGGAATGCATGAATTCAAGGCTATAAACGTAGAAGAACGATAGAAACAAGCAAAATATGCTGGACTTTGCCTTCAGATGCCTTAAAGGTAATCATATGGGGAAATAATGTAGATTAAAGGGACAGTGTGGAATAAATAGTTGCACAAAGACACACAACAGACTATTACATAAGATGTTTTGAATGTTAATGCTTAAGCATTTCATCCAGTACCACAAGAAGATGTCTCGAAGATATATATTGCTCATAAAAGATCAAGTATTGCTCTGAGAACCATTCCGGTAGTAATATCAGCAGGCAATCGTGAATTGGTCATCAATGCATTGTTAAATGACGGGAGAACAACGCCTTATATAAACGAAGATGTTGCATGTGAATTACAACTCCAATGTAAACGAAAAACCATAGACGTTAGTGCGATGAATGGAAAATCAGAAATCGAAATACATATGTTCAAACTCCAAGGCTTCAATACAGAAATTGAACTTTCAATGAAAGCACAAACAACAAGAAATGTAACTGGGAAACGTCAAACAGTGAAATGGCAAATAATGAAAGAGAAGTGGCCACATCTTAAAGACATTTCCCCAGCCAGTACTGGTAGAAAGAAGAAGATATATTTACTGATATGTCTTGACTATGCGCACCTTCAAAGATAACTTGGAGAGATAGTAGGTGGTGATGGTGAACCCGTGGCGAAATTGACACAACTTGGATGGACATGTGTTGGGCCAATAAATAGAGAGAAGAAGTATGATAGCATTAGCATGTTTGTGTTTCATGCCTTAAAGCTTGGAGATTTTATTGAAACAGTTTTGGGAAGTTGAAAGTGAAACGGAGTGTAACCAAATGTCACTTTAAGACAATAAAGTGCAGGTTCATATAAAAAAAACAGTATTGAACACAAAGACAATAGTTACATAGTTCCATTGCCATGGAAATCAGATAAAGAGACATTACCTAACAACTATAGTAGCGCCTTAAACATGCTATATAGCACTGAAATAAAATTGAAGAAATCTCATGAATTGAAGCGGGAGTATAGTGACATCAAAAGGAAATATGAAGACAAAGGCTTTATAACAAAGGTTGAAAGGAAAGACAATGAAAAATGATGCTATTTGCCACATTTTGCAGTAGTGAGACCAGAAAAAGAAACAACAAAAGTTCGCATCGTATTTGATGCATCATCCAAATATAAAGGCACAAGTTTGAATTAGTACCTTAGTGCAGGTCCCAAATTGCAAAGAGAACTGTCTGGTGTGTTGCTAAGGTTCAGAAGAAATCAGATCGCAGTTGTTTGTGACATAGCGGAGATGTATTTGAAAGTTGGCCTAGCAAGTGAGGATCAAAAATATCAAAGATTCCTATGGAGAGAATCACCACAAAGCCCCATCGAAACATTTGAATTCACACGTTTAGGGTTCGGAGTAAACTCATCACCATATCTAGCCCAGTATGTATCTCAACATAATGCTGTGTTGCATGCTGACATATATCCGATGGTGGCTGAGACAATTCTGAAGTCTACTTGCATGGACGATAACATGGATTCTACACAAAAAAACGTGACAAAGGGAAAATAACTATGTAGACAATTGAGAGAGCTGTGGCAGAAAGCTGATATGCATGCCAGAAAGTGGAATTCATATTCACTAGAAGTGTTAGAAACAATACCAGAAGAAGATAGAGCAGCAAAAATAGATTTAGGATCAAGAAATCTGCCAACAACTCAAGCTCTTGGAATATCCTGGCAAGCAAAACATGATGAATTTATATTCAAAGTCGTTGATGAAATGACCATGCCAGATGAAATCACAAAAAGAAATGTCTTGAAGACTGTTTGCAGGATATTTGATCCTTTGGGTTTTTTAGCGCCATATGTAGTTTGAGGGAAACAAATCATGCAAGACATCTGGTTAAGTGGGGTTGACTGGGATGAAAACGTTAGAGAAGCAGAGAAATTGACTTTTGAAAGGTGGTTCGAAGATCTAAACATTTAGATGATAAGATTTCATGTTGTCAAAAATGAAAATAATGAAACACGGTTGAAGTCAATGTAAACTCATACATTTGTAGATGCATCATCAATTGCATATGGAGCAGTTACATATTTAAGATGTGAGTATGAAAATGACGATGTGACTGTACTCTTTGTAGCTGCAAAAAGTCGTGTTGCTCCCACAGAATCCACTAGTATCCCAAGACTTGAACTACTCGCAGCAACACTTGGTTTAAAACTGACATCAATGGTTTGCAAAACTCTTGAAATAGAAATCAAACAATATGCATTATGGTCGGACAGCATGAATATCATATATTGGATACGAAATAACAGCAGACAATTCAAAACATTTGTTGCAATAAGAATTGGTGAAATTCACGAGTAACAAATCCAAGTCAAACAAACGAAACCCCAGCAGACTATGTGTCAAGAGGTTTACCTGTTTACAGTCTTGCTGTTGCGAACAATTGGTGGGAAGGCCCCAGCTTCCTAAAAGAAAGTGAAAACGAATGGACAAAGAGCAAAATTGATGTGGGTAATGATGGAAAACTTGAAATGCGAAAAACAGCACAAACAAATTTGCGTACATTTTATGTGTCACAAGAAGAGTGACTTAGCTTTGAAAGGTATTCAAATTGGACACAATTTGTTAGAATTCGAACATGGGTCATTAGATTTAATGAAAATTGCAAAATGAAGAAAGAAGATCGAGTCCACGGGCCATTGAATGTAGTTCAACTTGAAGAAAGCAAGACTGAAATGATCAAAGCGACAAAGAGAATATATTTTGCAGAAGAGTATGACAAATTGAGTAAGAATCAGAAAGTAGGAATTTCCAGCAAACTGATCAAACTGAATCCAAGATTAGACACCGAAGGGATGATAAGAAGTGACAGTCTGAATGTTTTCCATATGACACCAAAATATCCTGTGTAACTACCTAGAAAGAGTCCAGTTACAGAGTTAATTGTAAAAGATGCCCATGAAAAGAACAATCATAGTGGAACAAACCAATTACTCTCTGATATGTCAGTGAAATACTGGATATTAGCTGCTAGAGAACAAATAAGACTGGGCAAACAAGTGTTCTGAATGTAAACGAAGGAAAGACCATCCAAAGGATCAAATCATCGCACCTCTACTAAAAGTGAGAACAAGAGTGACCATGCGTGCATTTAGTAATGTCGCACTAGACATTGGTGGTCCTTACATGACAATCCAGGGAAGAGGAACAAGACGAGCAAAGAGATACTTCTGTCTATTTACATGCTTAATAACATGCGCAGTGCACCTAGAAATAGCCTTTGGTCTCGACACAAACACATTCTTGAATGCATTCTACAGAATGGTGAATAGGATAGGTTTACCAGTTTCAGTGTATTCTGACAATGGCACTTACTTTGTCGGGGCAGATAAGGAACAAAGAGAACTAGTGCAGAATGTAGACAAAGACAAAATCAAAGAAAGTGCTGCTAACCGAGGAATACAGTGGTTTTTCAATCCTCCTGTGGCGCCACACTGGGGTGGCGTACATGAAATAATGATTGAATCATTAAAACGAGCAATATCAGCAATCTTGACCTCAGCTGATATATCAGCTGATATATCTGATGATCATCACAGCTTGTACTGGAGCTGAAAGTTTGATTAATTCTCGTCCACTAACGTACCAGACTGCGAATGTTAATGATTGTACAACGCTTACTCCAAACTATTTCCTGTTTGGAAAAGTTGGAAGCCAGTTTGCTCCAGACTCAGTTGACGACACAGATTATAGCCCAATTAAACGCTGGAGACATATACAAGAACTCGTGAAACACTTCTGGAAACGTTGGCTGTGAGAGTTTCTGCCAAAACTTGCTGGCATAAAGAAGTGGTTTCAACAACACAGAGACTTTCTTATTAGAGACGATGTTTTTGTTGTCTATCCTGAGCAGCCTAGATGTCGATGGCCGCTTGGTAAGAATAGTGGAGATTTTCTCAGGAGCTGATGGTCATGTTTGCACAGTCAGTGTTCGTATTGGACAATCAGTTTTGAAGAGATCAGTTACGAGACTCTGTTTAATTAAGCCAGATGATGAAGATTAGAGCAAGAACTCAGCTTCAAGACCAAGTGCAAGTGTAAAAAAGCTAGTTGTATATTGGTTGTTGTGTTAAGTGGCATAATTATCCAGAAAGCAACCACAGTTAAAACTGTTATGTGTAAAATGTTTTTATATGCATGTTTGCACTTTGACTCAGAGCGCATAATAATTCATGTGTATCCATATTTATCGGAAGAGAAACATAGTGAACATTGTACGAAACTGAAGAGCTTGAAATATTGCTTTATGACTTGTAATTACATTTAGTTTACTATACATTGTATGACATTTTGATGATACAGAATGAATCGTATGTGTTGTTTTTATTACAAACTTTTATCAGATATATGCATGTGAAATGTTATAGTTTTGTTTATAAAAATAATTTGATTGTGTGTAGTTAAGAGGTTTGGAAACATGTTCTATGTTTAAGCAAACAAGTTATTTAATACCATAGACTTTAAAGGAATGATTGTGTGATTGATAATTTGGAGATGAAAGTGTCTCGTCTGTATTGTAGTATGATATTACAGTAAATCATAATTAGTATCATTATAGTAATGCTTTCACTGAATCTAGATAAGCAAAAAGTACAGAAGATATGTCATAATGTTGACATTTGATATAATACATGTATAAGTCTTATACTTACGACATTTGATAGATTATAGTATATGGCATACTTTTGAAATTTGACTGAGTACAGTTAGCATAAGCAGTTACCATACATCGGGTATACTTGGCATTTTGATAAACTAAAGTTTATCAAGGTAGGAGAGAATGTTCTGCAGGGACTGTTGTTGGATAGCATTTAACCATGAAGTTTATGAAAACATTGTTTTGCCTGTTTACATTAATATCACTCTGTTGAAAGAGCATTAATTTTTCCATGCTCTTGTTTATACTGCAGCAAATTGGTTTCATGAATAGATGTTTGACATATTTTTTATAGAAACAATAGAAACAATAGAAAATAGTTGTTTAATGCTATATATGAAAAATATAGTATTGTGTGAAAATTTAAACAACTACAGTATGAATAAAAATATTATATAGTGACAAGTGCATAAGTGTGTGTGTCTTATTTTCCTGAGGTTGATTAAATAGACCATATAGAGCAATAATTGATGAAAATAAACAAAAAATAAATATGCGAACAATACTTTTTACTCAACAATTATGTCATCATAAGGACAGCCCTGTTGACCCGAACTTTGTGGTTTATGCATTACTGTTTACCCTAGCAGTTCACACGGTGTCAACAACTATGACCTTAACATATATATAAAGCACTCCTGTCACTTTTCCAAGCACGTCAGACTTTTCACATCAAATCGGGTTTCCGGGTTGCTCTCTGTATGTTCAAACGACACAAATTGTGGTCCAGTTACAATAACGCGTAAAAATCCATCTCGCAGAATTTCAGGGTCAGTACTCGTTCACTAAAACGTCCGGGGAATGCATAATTGACTATCGATAAATACAGTTTTGCTTTCAATATGAGAAAACAAACATTACCGAAATAGTATAGTGTCACGATATAAGAGGAAAATCGTTTAATTACCCAACCATAATGTTTGCCGAACTCGGTAAGCACGTCTGGAAATCGTTCCTGAACGCCTGGATAGGCTGCCCTTATTTACAAGTTTGCTTTTTTGAATGTAATTTTGTATCGAAAAGCATTGTGCTACAATGTGCCATTTACAATTGGCAATGAGATTTTTAATGACCATCCTCATGCGAAAATTTGTCTTATTCCATATGCGCCCGTCGTATATACAGTCCACTCAGCCTGCACATCTCTCAGTCTGGTCAGGAGATACATTATGAGACCATAACACATTGAGTTATTTTATAGCGTACAGCATCGACTCTGACCCGACTGCGCATATGCTAATGTTGGGTTTAAGATACGCTGGCCGAAACGCATAAGACCCATTTTCACATGACGCGGCTATAAAAGTGTGATTTAATTGTATCGAAAGACATATGCGTGTAAATCAAATATTAACATACGATATTTGTCGATGGTTAAGAAATACACCCATAATAAGGCATTTGAGCAAACATATGATGTGCACTCACGTAGTATAATTTTGATCTACTTACACTAATACGTGGTACTCCCGTAGTATAATTTTTATCTACTTACACTATTGTTTGGTTTGACACTGATAAGTTGATAACACACATTTCATGCGTTGAATATGTGACTAACAAGTTAACAAACACAATAGTTAAACTTTTGTTTTTTATTTAATTATTTTGAAACGTAAATTGCAAACTTTTCAAAGTCAGCATTTACGACAACTGCCTTTTAAAAAGATATTTATTGTTGTATCTAGTTGTTTTTTATATTCGATTTTAGCGATTATAAAGCATTTTTGTTGTTGTCTATAATATACCTGTAGTAATTGGTGAACTCATGTTAAACGTTTTATTTATTTGGAACTGTGAATGTAAACAAACTTAACCTTCTACTATTGCGTTGTTACCACGCGTGAATACAAAAGATCGCCGCTATCTGTTGAGAACAAAAGAATGTTTCCCAGAAACAGCAATATTAGCATGCACTATGAACGAGGTTATACAACATCCCGCTATACTTGTTTATAAGCATCTATTAATTGCCTCAGATGCGATGGTTATTGTTCTTAGCGTAGTTAAGTATGACGTACCATTTGGGTCGAAAGTCAACAAGAACTACTAGGTTAAAAGATTATTGTACTTCGACGTACAATATGTACGGCGAGGTACATTTGTTTTGTACGTCGACGTACAAAATTGTACTTCGAGGTACAGTTTTTACCGACCCTTGAGTGTTAGCCAATCAGAAGACGCCTTACATCTGTTGCTTTTAGAGATATTTGACAATGAACATTATTATTATTATTATTATTATTATTATTATTATTATTATTTATACCAAATTATGCGACTAAATACCGCTAACTCAAAGGTATTGTGCGTATTTATTGAACATTATTATTATTATTATTTATACCAAATTATGCGACTATCGACCGCTAGCTCATAGATATTGTGCGTATTTATTGACAGGGCGTGGCAGAATTTACCTCTGACCTATGCAAATAATGGTTATCACAAAATACGACCAAACCAGGCAGGTTATTACACATTTTTATTCCCGTAATCGTTTGGTAACTGTTTGGTTACATTTGAGAATTTCCTACACAGTAATGCACTGGACCGTGATACTCCGCTCCGCATGGTCAATAAATGTTCACAATATGCTTGATACTTTTAATTTCTAAATTGATAACATTGAATCTTCTTCAAATTTGTATGTAATCTATTTCAATTCATTTTATACTTGAAAACTCTTTTTTGTTTCAATTTTGATATTTTTATTCAGTGTGTCCTCAATTAAAAAAGAGATTTTTAAACATGTATTATGAATAAATCTGAAGGAAAAGCGGCTCAAGAGACGAGTGTTTTGATTTGCTATTCAGAAAAGGTGAACGTCGAAGTACTAACATGTACGTTGAAGTACAAATTGTACTTCGACGTACAAATATATACTTCGAAGTGTATTTCATATTTCTACTTCGAAGTACAACTTTTGTATAACATATTGTACGTCGAAGTACATTTCTCGTTTAACCCAGTATGTGTTGTTGACTTTTGACCCAAATGGTACGCCATAGTTAAGAGCAGACCGACTTGCGACGCGTACTACTAACCTTAGTTGTTCACAAGCGAAAAACTAATAACAGAACTGGTGACCAATCGTTTTATTTTATTTCTCTATCACAACAAATTGTTCAAGCGTAATATCAACAACTACCGAATTTTTTTTATACAAATTCTATGTATACCGAATTCTATGACATAGAAAATCATAAGAACTGCAGCATACGTCCTTTTATTCTATTATGGTGGTGTTTCGGGTGGTGTAGCCTTGAAATTTATTCAACTAACTTCCTCTTTTGAAATCGAAAGTGCACAGAAAAATAATGAAACCAAAATCGCCAAAATAATTGGTTATATCAATCGTTATACTGTATATATAAAATATAAAGCACGTGATTATTGATCGGCAATACACATATGGAATAAAACAGATTTAATCAGGTATCTGCATGTATGCTTGCGTAAATTTTAGGCCTTTTTTAATGCATATATATTTCATGTCCTTCAACCGTTGTGTAGCCCGACTGGTTATGTGCTGATAATCTAGTAAATTACTTGTTAGAAGGTGTTTTCTTTTAATTGGCTGCCCGGCCCGAAAAAACACATTATCTGTCTTAACACCACGAACACGGAATGGATTTTTAAACTTTATGTCGATTCAACGTCGACTGTTTACAGTAAGCTATTATTTAGCTTTATGAGTATCTCTACATTTACCTCGCCTTGACTATTAACCTGACTGAAGAGTTTTACTGCATTCATATTATAATTATGTTTAAACCAAAAGTGTGGAGATAACAACATGCAAAAATTTACATTTACAATTGTATCTACGTACTACAAACAATGGCATTGATATGTTAAAACGTAGATCATTAACACTTGCTTTGCATTTACCAATATAAGCTCACTTCATGGTGTATGCGAATGGGTAACATGACAGAATTCTGGGTATTGGTAAAACATTGAAACGATTGACGACTATGTCAATGGTTTCTTATTTAACCAGTAACGATACTAGTTGATTTGGACTGGCTTATATGAGACAAGTACATATTTTACAATCATTCAACAATAAATCAATTATGGCAAGTATATATTGTCAAACATACCAGCACAAAAGTTTTAAGTGTAAGTGTAAAAACCTTAAACAATACTTATTCACGACTTGGCATGTTTTCGATAAAATGACAGTAAACTTAAGTAAGTACGCGAATGTGCTTTAAAAATAATGTGATTTAACTAATTTTTTTAAAACTACATACGCTTCATACAACATATTAACAACTTTGAGCTTTATTTTGAAAAAATATCGCAGGTATTTTAGCAATTATCTGACGTGGTGGTCATCCAATCTTGAGAAAGCTTTGTCGAAATGTTTATCTTGACAATATCTAGGCCGGTTCAAATCTTGATCAAGTGCGTCAAAATATAACGTCACCAGGTAAAGTCTTTATAAAAACATTGTCACCACTCTTGAGGAAACATTAATGACTTATCTTGATTAAACATAGTAATAATTTTTCTCATAACAATATATATTCCTAGTTCGACTCGGGACCACGTGCGTCCAGCCACAAGGTTAAATAAGAAGAAGAAACATTTAAACCACTCTAGAGGCCGCACATGACTCAATCTCGATACTTGGTAAGAATGTTTATTTTGACAAGTCGAGATCAACTTTGGATCACGCGCGTTCGAAAATAAGTTCAACTAGTAAAATCGTTGAAAAACATTGGAACCACGATAGAGTCAATATGTATTGCTACACATTGTTTAAACTTGGACAAATGTTAATGTTGACAATATCTATGCCGAGTTTAAATCTGGGTCATCTGCGTCCAATCCAGGTAACACGATCAAAGTTTAGCTAAAGATTATAACCACTCTATATGCAGGAATTAAGACGCAAACTTGATAACACTCGGTCACATTTTTTATCTTTATATTTAGGCCTACTTCAAAAGTAGTTTACATGCTTCTAAAAACTGTGTCAACGGGTAAAATCTTATATACACTGCTTTTCCAATCTATGTATAATTCAGTCTCAATGAAACTTGATCAGAATAGTAATATTGACTCAGACAATATCTTGGCCCACGTTTATGTTTGTCCCATGCGTCTTAACTAAGTAACCTGGTGAAAATTTAAAATAACGTGTTACCCTCTAAAGTTTACATTAAGTACTCAATCATGATAAATCTTGGTTTGATTGTTTATCATAAAAAAATATTGGCCCAGTTTGAATCCGGGCCTAGCGGGGACAAAAACTAGGTCACCAGGTCAAATCTTCAACCCTTTGGAAGCTTGAACTCAGTAGAGCATTTAATTACCATCAGAGCCATCTTATTTCGATAATCAGTCCTCTTTTTGGTATCTCAATTATGGGACTACATGTTTGTCCTCCTCAGGGAAAACTAATGGCGATACTTTGATGACGATACTTTGACACTGACGGCGAAGAGAAGTTTAAATGTATGCCAGATGTCTAAAGTCTGGTTTTTGAAACTTAAAAGCGAAACGACTTAAATTGATTATCACTCTATTTAAATATACAATATGTGATAAAGAAAGTTGATATACCCCTTTGGTTCTTTCAATCCCCGTGTCTTTTCCTTCTAGCTGCCTGCGGAAACTAAATATAAATCCACACCATCGTGAAATAAGAAACAAACATTTGTGAACCTCGAACTCAAGTGAGAATTTAATGAATACACGTGTTTAGTAATGCAGAATGAATGAAAAGAAAATTTTTAAAGCTGTTAAATAACTATTTAGAACAAATAAGTGGCCCATTTCTTTAAACAAACTAAATTATGTCTCATGATATGATCATCAAACTTGATTAATTGAGCCCCGTTCCCGCGAAAAAAATAGTTGAAACCTATTTAAATTTGTTCGATTGCATTAAAGGCATCAGGCTTATTGAAACGCTCTCAAGTCCGTTCCCTTGGCCTAGAACAAGTACTTGGTGTCGTTGGGGACGATTTAAAGAACGTTCCCTCAATGGGTATCAAAATATTGACCTCACCTCAGGGTCGCTAGGCGAACACAATATCAATTACACACTGGCGAAATTTATTAAACTAGGTATGGGAAATAATGTTGAAAAATATATTCGATTATTAGTTTCTTATTTCGGAACAAAATCGAAAATTCGATCCTTAAACCTACAAATTAAATGTCCAAACTTTAGACCTCCGGAGCAAAGAACTATTCCTGATTGCCACAAACACAACTATAAATCGTATCTTATATGCAGCTTTTAAAAAGGTGATAGAGTAGTTATTTTTCTAAACGATAATACATTATTATTTCCTTCATGTTCACTGCATACATTTTACACATAAGATATCAACTATTTCCGGAGTTTGCATATTACCGTAATTCTCATTTATATCAATGGTTTACTAAAATATTTGGATTACTTACCGTATATCATAGTTAAAGCTTTTTACGCAAACAAATATCTGAACCACGACAATGTTAAAACTTCAACATAACTTTAATTATAATCCATCAATAATATTCCATCTATGTACACACATTGCATGTTGTCTTTGTCTTTTCATTATAGCGCGCGAAATAATTCAAAACATGAAAATGTGGCACTGTGCAATGCTTTATTTTGATGGTAGTAAGAATCTAAACTGTAGTTAACACTCTAGAGACCATATATATTACGCAATTTTTATTAAACATGTTTATCTTGGCAATAAGTAGAACGAGTTTGAATCTGGGTCCCATGCGTCAACAAATTCCGTCTCTATGTAGGGAGGTAGGAAAGGAGGAAGGGAGAGAGAGAGAGAGAACTAACGAGATAACAGTATCATTGTAACATTGTTCAAGAAACAACATAACAACTCTTTTTGTTGAAATCGTAAGGATTATATTGATTGAACCCATTTACACAGCGACGTTTCCCAAACCCGCGATAAACATTTATGGACCAGTGTTATCTGCGGTTTACGTGATTTGATACATGTTAAATCTAGGTTACTTGTCACCATGTTCAATATGCTAATTTGAGATGCATAATAAATCGAAACAATTAGAAAATTATTCAGTTGTTTATCATGTAATGTCATAAATGCACAAGTGCAACTTTTATTTTTATTCTGTACATACAATATGATAAGTGTCCATTTATTTTCTTTCAACTATTCTTTATCAAAACAATTAAAACCTATATTTTCTTGACTATCCAAGAGCGAGACAAATATGTGGCGAATCGTTACAAATTCTGACCGTAACATCCGTGTGGTTCCTTTTAAGACCAACGTTTCTTATACAGTTTTCAGCACTACTCAAATAGTGTAAAATTCGTTTCAATTTACTTATAAAATGTTATTTACTTTAACGACTCTGAATTTAGTTATGTTGTGTTGATGTTTCGTGTGGTGTAGCCTTGACATTAATTTGTCTCACTTCCTCTTTTGAAATCGAAACTACACAGGAAAATAATGAAAACAAAATCGTCAATATAATGGGTTTCATTAATCGCAAAACTGCATTTATATAATAAATAGTACGTGATTATTGATTGGCAATTCGGAATGAAACAGATGTAGTCGGGTATCTTCACTTTTGCTGGCGTAAATTGTAAGCACTTTTATATTATATTTTGTCATTGTCATTGAACCGTTTTTGTAGCACGACTTGTCACACGCTAATAAAACATTGCATTATTTTTAATAATGTGTTTTCTATTAATAGGTTGTTTACAATAAAAAAGGCAACATATAATATGTCTTAATACCATCCAAATGAAATGCATTTTTAAACTTAATATCGAGGTTATATTTACAGTGACTTTTTTAAATAAGTGTTTAGCTTTATTAGTATCGTTACACATAAATCGCCCTTGCTAAAAAACTGATTTTAGTGTTATAAATATTCATTTATTGAATTTATATCATGGTAAATGTCTGAAGGTCGAGTGGAAATTACAGCACGCAATAGCAATAATGTACAGTCGAATCTACGTACTACACACACTTAAATTGAGATTGTTAAATGTAGATAATTGACTTGCTTTGCATTTACCATTATAAACTCACTTCACGGTTAATGCGCATGGGTAACAGGATATGAAGTTGGGTATTTGAAAAACATTGAAACGATTTATGGCAAGATAAATAGTTTTGTAATGCACCAGTAATGATACTAGTTTATTTGGACTGGCTTACCAAAGACAAGTAATATTTAAAAATAATTCAACATTAATTTAACTCTGGCGAATAACTATTGTTGAACAAATCAGCAACATATGCGTGTAAGAGTTAAAGCCTTAAACAGCTGTCATTTCAAAACTTAACAGATTTTCGATAAAATGCCAGAAGACAACACTATCAACTGCGCGTATGTGTCTTAAGATTACTTTTAAAAAGTAAAAAAAAGTTTTAACTACATACGCTTCAAACAAAATAGTCACAACTTTGACTGAAAATGTTTAAACATCAAACTGGTATATTAACTGACCTGAGAACGAAGTGCTCATGGTGTGCTTGTGCCATTATCCGATGTCGTGCGTCGTCAACGTTTACCTTATTATCGATTGCTGAGCAACATTTGTCATCCAATCTTGATGAAACATTGTAGAAAGGTTAATCTTCAAATCTTGACAATATCGATGCCAGTTCAAAACTTGGTAAAGTGCGTCAAAATATAAGATCGCCAGGTAAAAATCTTTGTAACCACTCTTGAGGCAACATTGATGAGTTATTTTGATAAATTTGATACTAATGTTTTTCTCACAATATCTATGCCTAATTCGATAATGGGTCAGGTGCGTCCAGAAACTAGTTGATGAGGTCAAATTTTAGACAAATATTGAAACCATTCCAGAGGCCGCACTTTTGACTACGTTTTATGAGGCTTGGTCAGAATGTTAATGTTCACAAGTCGAGTTACAATTTGGATCACGTCAAATCTTATGTCATTCTCGATGAAACTTGTCCAGAATGGGTATATTGACTCAGACAATAGTTTAGCAAAGTTTTATCTTTGTCACATGCGTCGAAACTAAGGTTATCAGGTGATAATTTAACATTATATTTTACCATTAAGACCCACATTTCTAACTCGGTCGTGATGAAACTTGGTTCGATTGTTCATCTTACAATTAAGGCCCAGTTTGAATCCAGGTCTAGCGGAGACAAAAACTAGGTCACCAGGACAAATCTTCAACCATTTTGAAGCTAGAACTCAGGTGAGCATTTAATGACCATCAGAGCCATCTTACTTCAATAATCAGTCCTCTTATCGGTATTTCAATTAAAGGACTACATGTCTGTCCCCCTCAGGGAAAACTAATGGCGATCCTTTAATGACGATACTTAGATACTGACGGCGAAGAGAAGTTTAAGATGTCAAAAGTCTGGTTTTTGAAACTTATAAGGGAAACGACTTCATTTTCTAATCACTCAAACACTATACAATATATAATCAAGACATTTGATATATACTTTGGTCTGGGGGTCTATCATGCCCATGATCAAGAAAGTTGATATTCCCTTTGGTCTAGAGGTCTGTCCTCTCCATCCCTCCCTCTTTTTCTGTCAAGCTGTCTACGGGAACTAAATGAAAAAACTCCACACCAACGTGACATATCAAGCCTTTGGCATGCAATTATTGGTTGCATTTCAGACCTTATGTGTCTCCATAAAATCTACAAGTATTTTCCTATTTACTATTAAAAGTTCCAAAAATAATGTTTTCTTTATAAAGATTAAACGGCAAACAAATCGGACACAAAATAGCAAACGGCAAAGAAAGTACATGAATTATGTAACTTTTCTTGGGAATGAATATAAATATTCAATGTATTTATAAACAAGTTATACATGTGTTTGTAATACATGATGCATTAAAAAAAAGATTAAAACTGTCAAATAAATATTACACACGTTGAATTGACCCTGAAAAAGGTTTGCATGATATGATCATGGAACTTGATTAATAGAGCCTCATTCGCGCAAAATTTATTGAGCGCATAAATTGCAATGGCATCAATTGGAATGAAAGAAAACGACGTATATTTAACGAAACAAGTGTTGACATCATCATAATTGTTTAAAGCGATTGGTTCGAATGAAAAATTTACTCTATGCGTGGTACGACATTATGTGGTTACAAAAAACATGCATTTAATAATTACTAAAGTGTTATTATGCGACCGATTTCAATTGTTCATTTAGCTTACCTGAGCACAAAATGCCCATGGTTAGCTTATGGTTTGTGGACAGCGCTCGTCGTTTCGTGCATGCGTTATCCGTCCGTCATATGTCGTCCGTCGTCGACAATTTACATCAAAGGATCATAATTCATAATCTTCATTGCGAATTTTCACCAAACTTCTCAGACATTATTCTTGGGGGATCCTCATCTAAAATTATTTAAATTGTTGCAGTCCATTCTTATGAAGATCACCAAAGCTTAAAGATGAGAAGTGAGAAGAATAATATGTCCAAAATTCGTTGTATAATCGAACTGTGGTTCCCTACATACTTTGTTACTTTGACCACAAAACTCACGTGTTTATTATATATGTAGTTAACATCAACAAGTCGTCCTAAAAGTGTTCTTTAAATATTTCAGGATATGCTACATTATTTTTAAAATAATGGGCGACCAAGAAGAAATTTCAACTGAGGGTATTGATCCGGAAGCGCTTGCAAGTGCCCGTGTTTTACAGTCAGTGGCAAAAGAAATATCAAATGATGAAGATCAGACAAAAAAATTAAGATTTATTGTTGAGACGATTGCAAATGAATCACTTCTCGAAGACAAGGATTACCTGGTTTTGACAGGCAAGACGAGAGAGTTTGTTAATAATCTAGGTTTCACGACCCCGTTTTCGGTCAGTAAGACTAAAGATATCATTAACATACTGCTCTTGATGTGGAATCATACAAATGTCACTAGATATGTTATGAAAAGTGTTTACAATGTGGATATCGCTTCGACAGCAGACGAGATGATAGATCAGTTTCCGAGTGATCTTAAACAGCTGGATGCCCAGTCTGCTGAAATTTTCGCCAAAGCTCTTAAAGATGGCTCCGAAAAAGTTAAGAATATCCGCCTTATGGTCGTTGGCATGTTTGGTGTGGGAAAAACGTCCCTTGTTAAAAATCTGATTAAAGACTTAAGGGACGAAAATTTAAAACCTGTTAGCACTGAAGTTATTGAACTGCGAAGATGTCAGCTGATGGAAAATGGCGACTGGTGCTTAGATAAAGACCAAAAAGAAGCCAAATATAAGATTAGATATCAAGCCGCTTTTAAGGAAGCCATTCATACGCCAACAGTCGATGATTTTTCTTCATGTATACCGTCTACCTTAGACGAAACCACCCCTGACTCTGAAGTTAACGACTCGGTTACTGAGAAACCAACAGATGCTTTAGAAGAAATAAAGAAACACGTCGAAGAACGTAAAGACGATGAGGGAATAAGAGGCATAATTGAACTTGCTAAGAAGGTACCTGAAGTTAGTGAGGATGTTATCGTCAATATACCTGTTCCTGTTGCAACGACAGGCATCACTGTATCTGTTTGGGATTTTGCAGGTCAGACACTGTACTATTCTACCCATCAATTCTTCCTGAATAAGAGGTCTATATATCTTGTTCTTATGGACATGACTAAAAAGTTGGATGAGTGTATACAAGAAGATGAAACAAGTGGAATATGGTGTGGTTTGAGTGAAGAATGTAAATATTTGGATGTATTTAAGTTTTGGCTGAATGCAATCCACATGTACAGCGGTTATAGGTCTATGACAGGAAATATAAAACCAACTGTGATTTTAGTTGGTACTCATAAAGATAAAATGGAGGGTTCTGACGAGGAGAAAGAGGTCAAGAAAGATAAATATTTTGAAAAAGCACTGCAAGCATTTAGAGGTACAAAAATCTTGCGGCATATTCATAGGAAAAAATACTTGGTGAATAATTTAACTTCTGATGATCCTGTTTTCAAACAGATACGAAAAGAAATTCGACGTCTGGCAGAGAAGCAGGAATTTTGGAATGAAAACTATCCTGTAAGATGGATCCAGATGGAACAGTCTCTTGACAAATTGAGAGACAGTGGAAAACAACTACTACAGAGAAATGAAGTTAATGCAGAAAATCAATCAAATGTTCACCCAGTTATTGAAAAAGAACTAGATTTGTTTTTGGACATTCAACATAGGCATGGCAATATTTTATATTTCAACACAGATCAACTGAAACATTTGGTTGTTCTTGCACCCCAGTGGATCATTGAGGTATTCAAGTGTTTTATCTCGCATATAAAGAATAAAGATCCTCAATTGAGCGTACAATGGAGTGAATACAAGAAAAATGCTATTCTAAAACCAGAGATTTTCAGTGAAATTATGGACAATGCCCCACCGAATATTGAAGAAAATAGACAGCATATCATGATGTACATGGAGCAACTAGATGTTATGGCAAAACCCTTAAAACCTGAAGAATGCAAAGAAATCGATGCTCTCGAAGAACCTGAACAAGAAACTTCTGATGCAGCTGAAGAATTGAATGTCAATTTTTTAGATTTTCATATTGTTCCGTGTCGTCTGAAGAACCCACCACCTCCCATAGTCCAGTTTACTTCACCGGAAAATTGCAAGAAAACGCCAGTTCTATGTTTTGTGTTCATTGATAATTTCATGCCACCATCTTTTTTCTACCGACTTGTTGCTGTGTGTATTCGCACTTGGCCTATCAGCCAACAAAAAGGAAAAAATCTGTTGTACAATGGGCTTGCAGTGTTTGAAATTCGTGCAACTTATCGTTTGACAATCTGGTACAAAGATCACATTATTTACGCACGAATATCATCTTGTTCGAAGGAGCCCTTATTTGAATTTGATTTCAAGTTGTGTCATGGTGTAAGACGCAAACTCAGACACAGTTTGGAAAACTTTGTTGCTCAATCATTGGAGAATCCCTGGACTGCTAGAAAATTGGATGAGAACATTCAATGCCCATACATGAAAGAGTCTTCGTACAATGCAGGCATGTTTAGGGTGAAGGATTTCGTGTATAATCGTGAATTGTCTTGCACGGCATGTCCGGAACAGCATGCGGTAGGAAGAGAAGAGGCGATGAAGGACTGGTACAAGGAAGCATTAGATCGAATGCAAAATGATGATGATTTGAATAGACCAGTCGAGGAAAGTGATCTGACTAAGGCTGCCAAGATGGTCGGTAAAGAATACTGGATGTTGGGCATTGAACTGGGATTGACCGATGCGGAAATGGAACAACTAAATAATGAGAAGGAATGTAAAAAGAATCGTAGTACGTTTGTGTTTAGATACATGGTGATGTGGAAGGACAAGGAAGGAAAGACTGCAACACTGCAAAATCTTCAAAAAGCCATGCAGGCTGCTATTCTAAATCACTAAAATGATGATGCTTCCACAGCAAGCATATAAACAACATATTGTTCTCGATATCTCTGTATCCAATTGTGAAGAAGGATAAACAAAGATTCCCAAGAAACATCTGCGTTAGGAATTTCCTATTTGTGTATTCGTGTGGATTTTGTGAAATACACTCAGTGTTCAGCTGACGGTCTTTTTTATCACAATTTGTAAATTAGTGACACACACGATACGTCTTGTGTCCATGGATTGACTATGGTGTTGGTGCCTCGTTGTTAATTAAGTAATTTAGTCTGAACTTAAGTCCTTGAATGCAGGTATAGATAAATAAAAAGGGGCTCTAAAGACATTTGCACCTATATTGCTGGGCAACTCATTTCTTAAAGTTGATATCCCAGGAATTTTCTTGTGTGTGTTTGTTATAGTTTTTTAATTATAATTATATAGCCTCATACTGCAGATATAGTGGAGTGAAGGTGCAAAGCTTTTTCAACGTAGTGTGTTTTTGTTCAATCTTTTAAACATAACGAAATACATTTAATGCAGATTATTTTTCAATTGTTTTCTACAGCAGACATGTCAATTTAATTGGGAGTATATTTGTGAAAAGAACATATACAGAATGTTTCAAACCAAAGTCATAGCATATTCTTATATTCTTGTAAACTCTAAAAAAAGTGTTTTTGTATATTTTCTTGTAATAATCTTCTGCAGTTGTTGAGCATTTTAATGAATTAACCATGTTCATTTGGTCATAAATCGCGCATGTGTGTATGTGTATTCGTTCGTGCATGCGTGTTTATTTGCACGTCGTAATCAGTGTGCATTTATTATACAATTGATATTTATATGTATCTGGTACAGACGCGACTAAACAACGTGTTGTTGTTTTCGTGAAAAGGATGTTGTTAAAGTTGTACATTGTGATTAGGGACTTTTGCGCTGGAGTTGGGTGTTATTGTTTATTCAAAATCGTAGAACCCACGACATTTAATACTTCTATATAAACTCTTTTTTTTATCATAAAGTGTTTCTTGATATCATGTGTTTTTCTGCAACATATTTAAACATTGGAGGTTTTGTTATTAATGTGTACGTGTGATTTTTTGTAAATTAGTTAAAAATGATTTTTATTTGTATTATTTCTACATGCTTTAGAAATAAATCATTTTGTTCTTGTTTCCTATATCTCGCAGTAAGCAAGAGACGCAAATTGATGTTTAAATTTCGATATAAAGAATTGTTTAGCTAAATGGAGTAATTGGGCGTTCGATAAAATGCGACGTACTAGTGAAAGTAATACGTGTTTAACAAAAAAACTACGATTGAAGTATATTATATTAAATGTTCTTATGAACTTGATGTAGAGTATTCAGTTATATTAAAGGGTTTGCTTGGATGAGTGTGAAAATGTTAAGCACTTTAAAACTTCATTTATGCAAAACACTTTATATTAATTCAAACTTTTCTGTTGAACTGATGTATAGACATCAATATCATGCTGTCTAATAAACAACATGAAGTATGTCGGATGTTAGTAGGTAAAGAAATATTTATGTAAGAACATTCAGGGGAAGTAAACGTCTTTGACCAATATGCTTGTATTATCAAATTTACATAGGAAGCACCTCCCCGGTATTGGTTTTAAAGACATGTGCCAGGTGACAAGTAAGCAGAGAATGTGATTGACTAACAAATCATGAAAACTATGGGCATGATGTTGATATCTCATGATAAATGTGTTACAAAGTATGTTTATCAATCCGACAATTGTCTCATGTTGTGTATGGATATTTATTGTTTTAAAATTCCTCTTTATTAAAAATTAATATGTTTGTTAATTAACAATTATTTAAAACAATCAACACAACGTGTTGTGTTATGAATATTGTTGAATGTTATTTTATTTAAAGATTTGCCTAAAAAATAGCGTTAAATTTTTGTTTTAGTGGTTTTAGAAAGGTACTTTACCAATATGCTTTTCAGTAACATTGGCCTATAATGAAAGTACTCTGTGTATTCTTTAAAATATAAACAACTGATACAACTGTAATAATCCCTGCAAAATATGTTGGTTTGAACAATAGCGAAATAAATCACTCCCAATATTAATAACTATGCAAATAAACTGTATACTTATAGACTAAACTGGTGTTTTCCTAAAGTTAACTTTATTGACAGTAGCAAACGTGTTTATAGTTTTATTTTGAACAAACGTTCGATGATAATTTCCTCTTTGGCACATATTGCTCCATGATTTTATAATTATAAAGGCGTTATGCAAATTTAACCTTTTATGATAATACTTTGACAATTAATGAATCAAACTAAACAATTGTAATGACTTTAATGTGTATAAGAACACTTTAAATAGTAAATTTATGTTTATTATCTACAATATTTCGAAATGTTTATGTAACTTGTCAGGTGATGTAACGTTCAACGTGATTTGCTGGATATATACTGCAGTTAAGATCTAGCCAATGGAAACGCATTTTAAACATATGTACAAAGTTATGCAAAATAAAAAAAACATCGTGTTATTGTAAAAAGAAACAATAAACTGAATTGCAAAGGAATATGGAAATTTCTAATAGAATTATTGGTTTACATCGTTTTTCACATGTGACAAAAACAGAACTTTCGAGCTTTTTGAAAGAAACTTATGTCCTAATTCAATGAAAAGCTAGTAGTTTTTTTTACCAGGTGTATGAATTTCTACAAGATAAATGTAGTTTATGTTGTTATACAGTGTATCTGGTGTATATATTGCTTTTTGAAGCGAATTGTTCGCCATATATCAGTACATTTTTACAGAATATATTGAGTAATTGTTTAAGGTCTCCATGTTTTTAGTAAAAAACATGGAGTAAAACATATTAAAATGATGTTTCGCTTAATGTAGTTATTAAACATGTTTTGTTTTAAATTGCTTATTTAATACGATAACATTGTAATATTATCCATGCATACTATTCATGTATATCTTAATGTCTGTATTAAAATCTGTTGGTCAAACATGCGTTTGAATAAGGAATTTGTATGCATTAATTTTTGTTTTCAGTAAATATTAATTATACAATTATCACTAATTTTACAATTTGCTACATGTGTATTTGTGTGTTATAATAATTGAGATGCATTGAAGTGATCTGAATATGATATTAAGTAATAGTAATGCAGTGTCCGACAAATTTCTTATTTTTCAGGTAGCCCACTGGGCTACCAATAAAAATATTTGGTAGCCCATCAAATTTTCCTACAAAATGAAAGGAGGCAGGTTTTCATCTTTATTAACCAGGTTTTCCGAAGGAAAAAACTGGTTATTAGATTGGCGAATGCGGGCGGGCTGGCTGGCTGGTGGGCTGGCGGGCTGGCGGGCGGGCGGAACAAGCTTGTCCGGGCCATAACTTTGTCGTTCATTGTGAGATTTTAAAATCATTTGGCACATTTGTTAACCATCATTAGACGGTGTGTCGCGCGAAAAAATTACGTCAATATCTCCAAGGTCAAGGTCACACTTTGAGTTCAAAGGTAAAAAATAGCCATAAATGAGCTTGTCTGGGCTATAACTATGTCATTCATTATGAGATTTTAAAATCATTTGGCACATTTGTTCACCATCATGGGACGGTGTGTCGCACGAAAGAATCACGTCAATATCTCCAATGTCAAGGTCGCCACGACTAAAAATAGATTTATTTTAAAACAAACTTACAAAGGGGGTTAATTTTGTTTGTTCATTTCAAAAGTTCAGTTTGAGTTGTCTCCCTTTATCAGATTTTTTTTCACAATGAAAACCTGGTTTTGTGACAATTTTGTCCCTTGTTTTATTTCTTCATTTACATATACATAATATGTATACATACATATAAATAATACAGCAAGTAGTCTGATGTACACAGTAAATATCGTTAATTAATGTTACAGTACAGGCACCGTGTAGTTAAATGTAAATGTACCAAACCAAAGAAAATCATATATGTATGTAGATATTACATGTATGTGCACATGTATGTGTACTTAAATTCGGACAGCACGTTAAGTTGGAAACGTAAATAAAGCTTTAGATGATCAATACGATTGACTCGTATGGTGTTAATCAATGCAATTGCCCTTTTTAACAACAAATACCGAGTTTCAAGAAATCAAGAGTATTAAATCATTTATTTACTTGTGTCCGACTTTAAGTACTGTCCGAATTTACGGCAATGGGTTTGTCGGACACTGCAGTAATGATTAATATGGATTTTAATAATGTGAGTAAGCTTTATTTGATTGTTTACCTACAAATGTAGAAATTTTAATCAAGAGTTATGAAATTTACGTTATTTTTCTGCATCGTGCCATATTTTACTAATACATGTCTAGATGCACACGTACATTATTAATGAAAATAGTATTGCATTGTGGATAAGCCTTCATGCATGTGTTGGAGGTAGACACTATTTACGTGTCAGTTGGTATTATGTTTCCTCATAAAATGTATTATGCGGTTATTATGCATACTTTTATGAGTGGCTATTTTAGAAATAGTTGTTTGTCTTGAGTTGTTAATTTCTTAACAAGCATAGGAATAAAATAGAAACGTATATATCACAGTTTTAAATAACGTTTACTAGTAAAGGGAAAATTAATATTTGTATTTTCTTAAATGGACTTTACCTGTTTAATTATGGTCAACTTAAGGATAAATCTTATAAATGCAACAGCGCGTGCAAACATTAATTTCTATTTTAACAAGTAAAGGAAAAAGATTTAATAAAAACATGCCTTGCGAAATAACATGAATTACAATAATACATTTTATTTTCTCCCACGATTGCTTTTAACAACTTTGCATTTTACAATTCAACCATCATTTTCAAATTCCAAAGTAAACGTCGATACTTTTCTATGCTTGTTAATATTTATATAATTACCATTAAGCATTTCTTTTTTTATTGAATGGATTCCTTAAAGACGTCTTATCACTCTTCATAGGTAGTATATGTAGTATTATCCATATAATGTATATTCAAGTTGCTGAATTTTTTTTGTTTGTTTTTTTTGTCGTAATTTCCTATGTATTGCTGCTGACATTGTAATTGCTGTAATTTTAAATGCATATTGTTTAAAGTTTATGATTTTATTTTAATTCATGTTATGAATTTAAATAATTTCAAAATTGAAATAATTAATTGTTTTAATAGTTTTACTACCAAATTTGTTAAACCATCGCATTTTTATGATTTTTAGTTCCTTTATGTTGCAATATGGTGAACTATTGTGATCACCCTATATCAGGCGACCGTCATCGTTGGTCATGTGTCGCCAACTTTTAGCTTGTTATCATACAAGAGGGAATTTTTTAATCCTATCGTAATGAAACGAGGTTAGATCATGGGTATCATAAAGCTAGGATACCAGGTAAAATCTTAGAAAAACCTTGTAATCACTGTACAGGTCACATTTACAGCTCACTCTTAATGAAATTTTATCAGAATGTTTATCTAAAAAATGATTATAGTCCGAGATATAATCTGGAAAACTAGGTTACCAGGTCTTATCTTAGACAGAACGTTCGTATTACTTTAGAGGCCACATTTATGACTCAAGTTTGATGAAACGTGGTCAGAATGTATATTTTCATAATTTTGATAATGTATAGACCGAGTTGGAAACTTGGGCATGTGCGTCCAAAAGCTAGGTCACATTGCCAGATGCTAGAAAAGCATTTGTATCACTGTTAAGACCACATTTATATCTCAATCCTGTTGACAATTGGTCAAAATAGTTATCTTGACAATATCAGGGCTGAATTTTAATCTGGGTAACGTCCATCCAATAACAATATATCTAGGTCAACTCTTACAAAAACGTTGTCCTTTAACAGGCTATAAGTATGACTCATTCTTGATTAAGCTTGGTCAGATTGTTTATGAGTACAATATAAAGGCGTGATTCAAATTTTGCTCAAATTAATTCAAAAACGTAGGTCACCAGGTAAACTCTTAACCTTGTTGCCTCGCTAGATGGCACATTCATGGCTCAATTCAGGAAAATGGTTCGACGATAAGTCTCCCTCGAACTTCAGTGAGCGCCTTAGGGCCATCATGACCTTCTTGTTTTTGGTGTAATACCAATATTAAGTTTTGCTTCCTGAGAAAACGAAGGTGAAAATTCTGCGCTAAGAATACTTTGATGTTTTTGCCAATACACTGAAACAAACTTTTACAAAAAAAGCCCTAAAAGAATTTATGTTGTAGTGAAGAAACGTAGTGCATACTTCTAAAATCAACATATATATATATATATATATATATATATATATATATATATATATATATATATATATATATATATATATAAATATATATATATGTATATAGATGTTAGATCGTTGTCCACATCAAGAATTTATTCGCTTTTGTATCACATAAAGGGACTTAAAAAATGACCGTGTTATGTGCGCAAAATAAGTAAAATTATAACATATGCTAGTTCTAGTAAATAATGTTAGTTTCATTATAAGTATCTGTTTTATTGTGTAAATATGAAATTGTTAAACATAGACAGTAATACCATGTTAAATGGGTTAATCGATGCCGCGTTCTACCAAATAGTAAGAAGCGCACAGTGCTGACATATCAAAATAGTACCTTTTTGTTTGTATTAAATTGTGTGTCCAGTTTTAGACAATACATGAAGGTTAAGACGAAGTTCATTCACAAACGTCGCACTGAAAATGTTTCTTAGCTACCATGAAATAACATTGCATGGACCTTGAAAACATATTCATACGGTTCTAGGCGTTTTTAATATTTCACATTAGAGCAAATGAAAAACATTCAAAATTAAGTTGCACTGAGAATTTATATTGCTTTTCACGTTTGTTTGCATCGGAGCTTGTCTCTTATCTAACGTCGATGAACCCCTTTATTAACATTAAGCCAATGCCATTAATGTCATTCATACTAATTATACGTGTATTCATTCTGATTATTAGTGTACACCAATTCCCATTCGGTGGCGTTTGTATACAGAAATCACCTTACAGTCCGATGTTGGTTTAGCCCTCTGTCGCGAAATGTGTCCGTCTATTTTAATGTTCGCGAATGCTATGATTAAGCACTTAAAAACACACACAATATGATGCACAAAATCAAGTTTGCTTTTGTATTTTAAGGCGAAAGGTCAATACTGCAAAAGTTCATGAAAACATATCCTTAAAATTTAATTCAACAAGTATAACTTTTCTAACTAATTATAAACCATAAAATCAGTAATTAGAAAAGTTTAAGACATCAGTTCAATTTTGGGTATCCGTGTCCTTTATACATCTTACTAATTTATATTGCTGTTGCTCTCACTCTGCGTTTTTCTTTTGACATGTATATAATTATATAAATTCAAATGATTTTGAAGGAAGCATCTATGTTAAAGTGCCAATATATACGAGCGTGCTTAAATACAGACATTTTATGCTATAAGAAATAGTGTACCTAGAGTCGGCAACTAGAAGTGTATTTATATTAATAACATACACATAACGTAATTATAGGAATCCATCAATTGAAATGTACATACTAACCATTAAATTAATAAGTCTTCTGATAAAATGTGAAGCATATCGATCAACAGCTGTCTTTTACTAGAAAATTACTCTTATCATGTAAGAAGAAATGATTTTAGATGATTTATCTTATGGTAAAAATACATTTCTTGCAAAACTAATACTCCGAACAAGTTCTGTTTATGTATTTAATAGATTTGCCGTACCGGTAAATGTAGCAAATATCAGGAAGTCAATTTAGTAGACTGTATTGGCTATAGAGCAAACATATAGTCATTTGTTTCAATGTTACATTACGCAGTTGAAGCAAAATAAAGACAAAAGATTCACTAGTTTGATTCACTAGTTTATTTCCAACTAAATTTGAAACAGTGTTTATATGAATTGCATGTCCAATACCATGTTTGTACGAATGGCTAAATGAGACAATAAATATATTATTCATATCATAAGTGTTGTTACTATTCTCAGTGAACAATGTAAACCTAATTATTTCTTATCGCGAAAATAAACTTATATTTTTAAATTTCAACATATTATTGCTTTATCTTGTTTGGGACTAGGTCATATATATATATATATTAATGGGATTAATATCAAAATATGTTGTATAATGTAAAATGTATATCATCATCATTTCCGCTAAAATTATTATATGAAAATTAAAAAAAAAACAATGAAAACAATTGGATGTCGTACGTTAACCCGAACACATAATTTAGGACGCTCTATTTTGGATTCGAAGGCATGTTAGGATCGTAGATGTAGATCTAGTTATTACTTAATTTCGAAGGTTAATTATTATGCCCCCCTTCGAAGAAGAGGGGGTATATTGCTTTGCACAAGTCGGTCGGTCGGTCGGTCGGTCGGTCGGTCCGTCCACCAGGTGGTTTCCGGATGATAACTCAAGAACGATTAGGCCTATGATCATGAAACTTCATAGGTACATTGATCATGACTCGCAGATGACCCCTATTGATTTTGAGGTCACTAGGTCAAAGGTCAAGGTCACTGTGACCCGAAATAGTAAAATGGTTTCCGGATGATAATTCAAGAACGCTTATGCCTAGGATCATGAAACTTGATAGGTAGATTGATCATGACTAGCAGATGATCCCTATTGATTTTCAGGTCACTAGGTCAAAGGTCAAGGTCATGGTGACCCGAAATAGTAAAATGGTTTCCGGATGATAACTCAAGAACGCTTATGCTTAGGATCATGAAACTTGATAGGTACATTGATCATGACTCGCAGATGACCCCTATTGATTTTGATGTCACTAGATCAAAGGTCAAGGTCACGGTGACCCGAAATAGTAAAATGGTTTCCGGATGATAACTCAAGAACGCTTATGCCTAGGATCATGAAACTTGATAGGTACATTGATCATAACTCGCAGATGACCCCTATTGATTTTCAGGTCAAAGGTCAAGGTCACAGTGACCTTAAATAGTTAAATGGTTTCCCGATGATAACTCAAGAAAGCTTATGGCTAGGATCATGAAACTTCATAGGTACATTGATCATGACTCGCAGATGACCCCTATTGATTTTCAAGTCACTAGGTCAAAGGTCAAGGTCACAGTGACAAAAAACATATTTACAAAATGGCTGTCACTACAACTGAGAGCCCATATGGGGGGCATGCATGTTTTACAAACAGCCCTTGTTTAATTTCTTTTGCAGTATGTTACAATACTGTCACAAAATATGATATTTATTTGAAGTGTTTGAATTGATTGGCGGGATTTTGCTTTTTAAACGGCGGAAGTTATTTTTTTGTTTTGAATATTTGTTATCAGGAAAGCTTAGAAAATTCAAAATTCCAAAAATAGTTCGCTGACCTATATTTTTTAAACGTCAGAACATAAAGGGAAGTATATTTAAGAAGATACACAAAATAATGTTATTTAAACATTTGTTAAATCTCAAATGGGTGTGTGAAATAATAAGCTTTTTATTGCTTTTATCGGTCGTATCGAATTTGTAAAGATTCTATTTCTGAACATTTAATTACTTTAATGGATTGTATGTGTACTGTTTGTTTTCATTCAATTTAAATTAGCAAAAACAGCAAAAAAGCTGTTAAAAAATAATTTACTCAACCTCTAATGAGTATTTGCGTATCGTATGGTCCAAACATTAATTAATTACTCAATATTCAATCAGGTATTATACTTAAAGAAATGTTTTAGGTATTGCACCCTCATTTAATTGAAAATATTAGAATTGCTACACGCATAAAGTAAATATCTGTCCAAGCAAAATGCCACCTACGCCTTCCGCGGCTTGGAAGTATTTCACGACATCATCCGATAAGAAGTCGCCGATCCAAGTGTCTTTTAAACGTGGCAACTTTAAAAGACTGACTGTTTAGTCTGTTAAACAGGTTCAACGTGTGTTGTGGCTATATACATAACTCGTTTAAGTTCAGCTTTAATTCAATGTAGATCTAACTGTTTTGTAATATAATTATTTTGTCGTCATGTAATATTATGTTTCTGGTTCTATTGTTGATGTACGATATTAATAGTTTAAAAACAGTTTTTGTCATTCAATTTTAACAATAAAAAGTAATCAACAAAATCAGCTTCGAATTAGCGACGGCAACGCTGTGTCAATATTTAGTCACTTCCGTTGAACTTCCGGTAAAAACGAAAGTAGAATTCATGGAGTAATGGTACGGTAAACAAAGTTGACTTTTTTCCAACAGATGTTGACCGAATATCCGAATATTTGTTCGGAAGGGTGACCGAATATTCGAATACCGAAATCGGTATTCGTTGCCATCCCTACTGAAAATACATAATATTCTGAGTGAGAGATTTTTCAACAAAATCAGGTATATTTATGTTAATATACATACCTGACAAAAGCAAGGATTCTTAGTTATGAGCGGGATGAGCAGCTTTAATTCGAGAAATAGTCAGACTTGATAAGACTGGCATTTACAGTCAGTTTGACTTCAAAAATACATTTTGGGCACCGTTCACTTGTATGGAAAGTATATTCAATAACAATTGTTATACCTTAATGTTTTGTTGTTGAAGTTGTTTTTTGTTTTTGTTACAACTATTTTGATAAGGGTGTAATTGTTTTGCTCATGATGCAATAATGAGTAAATAAAATTATTAAATTCCCTAAACGTGTCCGTTTAATGTGCTTGATTCTATTCGGGATTTGTTGTTTTGCGTTTCAAAAAATAAACATTAGATAAATAGCGCTCGCATTACATGGTAGTATGTGCGTACATAAAAGTAAGGCGACATGGTTTGTCGTATCCACGTTGTATGGGCAACCAAATTTTACCAACCCAACCCCATTTAAGGACCACTTTGCTTTAATCATCGTTGTTTTTAAATTATTATGGCCGTTTTATGAATAATATGTGGTACAAGTAGTTGTATTCTTTTTGTAATAGGATTTAAGCAAATGATTTATTTGAGTCGTGTTATGAGAAAACTGGGCATAATGCATGTGCGTAAAGTGTCGTCCAGGATTAGACTGTGCAGTTCGCACAGGCTAATCAGGGACGACACTTTTCGCTTTTATGACATTTTTGAATTAAATAAAGTATCTTCTTAGCAAAAATCCAATTTAGACGGAAAGTGTCGTCCCTGATTAGCCTGTGCGGACTGCCTGGGACGACACTTTACGCACATGCATTATGCCCAGTTTTCTCAGAACACGACTCATTTCATTAAAGGTCACCAACGTGATGGTTCTGTGTCATATGATACGTGGTCTGATGATGAGCGGATGTTTTCTACGTACATAAGGCGTTTAACTATTTAGGTGTCTTCCCAGAAAAATTAAATAAAACGATGATTTCTTATAAAAAGGTGAGATTTATCTGGGAAAAAACAACAACGATATTGTGTGTTTAGATACGCACTATGAATTTCAATAATAAAAATCAAATGGGTTTTTAAGGACATTTAATTCTATACTCGTTTATAGAACAGTTATTAAGACTTGTGCATTAAAACTGTTTGAAATATATTGTGTTTTGTCGATATTTGGTCTCGTTTACTGGATATTTTTCCGACAAATTTATTTTTGAAAATACTGTTAGAATTAGTATGCCAGCTGGGATCGCAAATAAAAAACGAAGTTACCGAAACATCAGCGTCGGGTCAATAACATTCCGAATAGTTGATGATTACACTGAAATAAATGGATGCGGACAAACGTGTATGTTAAACTTTATTGTGCATACGTGTGTGCATGCGTGCGTTTGTGTCTATTAAAACACATTATATGTGTTTGCGTGCCTGCCTGACTGATGTGGTTTTTATAACTTATGATTCGATAAAAAATCATAGAAACACTCTTGTAATTTAGTAAGAACCGAATGAATGTATATGATAGAATTCATCACCTTTATTCACGTTCTACAATACTGATATTATAAACTTCAAGTATACCCTCTTGAAAACAAGTTGAAGGTCTGACCGATTGATTTTACGCCTTCTTATATACATGCATTCATCGCAATACCACTAACAACCATCTTAACAGATAGGCCGAATAACAGCGAAACCACATTATTAGTGTGTGTATTTTATGAGTATATGAGGTCCTCCTGGGCTCAGGATGCATTATGTGAGGGCACGGGGTGTGACCCAGAGCTCATACCTACCGGTAATTTGCTAACTAGATTCACGAAATATTGGATAATAGCTGCAATATCCAGCAATTTAGTTTTTACTTATCGATATTCAGTTTGGTGTGGTCTTGTGTTGTGGTGGGAGGGAATCCCCGGAGGAAACTCCACCTGTCCGGCATGATGACCACCAACCAAACTCAGGTGCGCCGGGGATGTTACCCGGGTCGCCTAGGTGAGAACCGCGTGCACCAACCACTGCTGTTTAGCAAAACCACATGTCATATAAATCGGTTTCCTTAAGTACCCCTTCATTCAATTAGTTATTGAAAACGTGAACGTGACAGATAGCAAGAGAATAAATGAAAAAAGACTGCTTAAAATATATTGCCTGTATTTAGTATAGCATGCTTACAGCCGTCTGAATAGCATATTAACAGCATACAACAGAATAGTATGTACACATCCTTTTTTATTACAATGTTAATATTCAACATTTAATCATTGTTTAACTCTTCGATAATTTGTTGTTACATGGCTTATTTTTCTACTTAGTTATAAATAAATATAGAACAGGACAAATGTCCACATCGTCTATGCAGTGCGAGTGTCAAATTATGAATGACTAATGCTAGTAATCGCCAAACTAACACTACTGCTGGTGCACAATTGCAACTTCATCATGCCTTCTTTATGAGAAATTATTTTTCTTTTTTTCCAATACACGTGAATGAAAAACAACACCAAGGGCCTATACAAACATGTTTGTATAGGTCCCTGATAAAAGATATTAGCCGCGTTCTGGGAAAACGGGGCTTAATGTATGTGCGTGATGTGTCGTAACAGATTAGTCTGTGCAGTCAGCGCAGACTTATTTGAGTCGAAATTAAAATAAGTCTCTGAGCAAAAATCCGGTCAAGGCTGAAAATGTCGTCATTGAATAGCCTGTACGGGCTGCACAGGCAAATCTGGGACGAAACTTTATACACTAGCATTATGCCCCGTTTTCCAAGAGCGCAACTCATATCTTGACACAGGATATCTTAAAACACCTCGCAGCGGTTACCTCGCATATGGACAAACAGTAACCCCTGTCGTCACACTGAGAAAAACCTTTCCAGTCCCAATAGTTACGTCATATATGTAGAGTTTTTATACGGTAGATATTTGTGTGTACATCGTTTTCTGTAAACTATGCTATGAATAAAAAATAAACACTCTAATTAAAAGAAGCACAGTTAAATATGGACCACCATCGCGAGGTTTGTTATGACGGCGAGGATTTGATTACTATGATGAGTAAATTTATGTTGCAAAGCGGTTGGTGGTTTATAATGTACGACATTGCAAGAAGCTGTAAACTCGTTTAATTCACTCATACAACAGACGGGTATGTGAGCTTAATTTAAACCTATTTATTTTAGCTCGATCGCATCAAAAGACTCGGGAATATTTGCATTTTCAAACGCTCTCGAGTCCGTTCCTATGCCTAGACCCAGTACTTGGTTTCTTTGCAGGAGATTTAGAGAACACTCCCACATTAGGGATCGAACCCTCGAATTCCCGTTCGCTAGACGGACACCATATCCATTGCAAGTATGTGAGCTTGTAATCTATGTAAATTCAGAAGTGTCGTTTGAAATAATAAGTTAACAACGCAAAACTGTTAATAGTGTGATTTTCACACTTGCGATAACAATTAGAAAACACTATAAATAATGGTTGTTACTGACTATTCAAATATTCTTTTACCGCGGAAGCATAACCAACTTCAATCCTAGCATAGAAAGATACTGCTCACACGTGCCACTGCAGCACTCACAATCCGAACACACGCTGAACAGCTTGCATGCGCCGCAGTCACACCCCGTGCAGCAGGAAAAACATTCCGTATCCCACTAGCAGAATGCATTCATGCACCATGCTTCGCATTGATCGCTAGGACAGCCGTCTGTGCAGCACAAGTGACCATGACAGAGCTCGATTTGAACTGAAACAGAATGGCGACAAACTATGGCAGATCATTGGTCGCACAGGCAGCAACAACAGCGCTCAGAATCGCAGCCGCAGTAGAAACAACAGCAACTAGGATCAGGGTGCATATACAAGGGTACTACCCGGGCGACATCGTCGGCGATTGTACTGGTACTAGTCTGCAGTCGTCAAGCTGGCCACGCTTCTGTGAGGCTGCTAGGTAACAACGTCTTCTGGAACCAGATGTTCCCCTCCGGAAGTGAAATGCAATGTGAGTACTTCGTTGAAGTTTGTGACGGAAGTCGATCTGTGATGGGAAAACGGATGTCATCTTGGAGACCCTGCTCGCGATACATACGCACTTATTTATTTCATACCTTTACTAAGTGCTTTCATGATTTCGACACAAATGTTTTACACGCTTTAATGTTTTACACGCTTTTTAGAGATATAAAAAAATAAAGGTAATAGTTGTTAATGTCTAAAAATTGAGTATTATTCTCTTATTTCAGTTTCTAATGTAAAAGTACGTTATTGTTCTTTCAGTTTAGTAATACATACCGATTCTTAATAAAATAAAATTATGAAGCGGGAAACATAACTTACCGGCGCAAAATTACGGAAAAGTTTAAATCCGGAATGTTGTTCATGTAAAGGGACTTAAGATAAAAAGCATAACTATATCGCACGATAGTGCATAAAATGCAAGAATTCTTGTTTGAATCCATAGACACGGCTTATGTGTACGCATACACGTTGGTAAATGATTGTAATCGATGTAGCGCCTTTAAATGTCGCATCGCCATTATATGTCGCAGGCTACGAGATTTGTCGCAACTTTGACGATAAATGTCGCAAGGAACGATAAATGTCGCAAATCCTACTGGCGATATATGTCGCAACTTTAACGATAAATGTCGCAAAAATTTCAACTGCCGATATATGTCGCAACATTAACGATAAATGTCGCACACCTTTTTAAGTCATGTTAAAAACGAAAACTTGAAGTAAAATGACTAAAACTTTCAATTTATATTTTGATTACCCGACGAGGTTCTTTGAGCCGACTTCCACCAGAATGGTCAGCTTTTAGTTTGTATTGTCCGATATGGTCAATTGTGGTCAGAATTTTCCATAAGTGTCAACTGCGTTCAGTATTGTCCGAAATGGTCAGTTGTGGTGAATACATTTATATTTATTTATATACAGATGTGACATTTGACTCATGTATTTATATACAGATGTGACACAGACCCATGTATTTATATACAGATGTGACATAGACCCATGTATTTATATACAGATGTGACAAAAATCCATGTATTTATATACAGATGTGACATAGACCCATGCATTTATTTACAGATGTGACATAGACCCATGTGTTTATTTACAGATGTGACATAAACCCATGTATTTATATACAGATGTGGCATAGACCCATGTATTTATATACAGATGTGACATTTACCCATGTTTTATATACAGATGTGACATGACCCATGTATTTATATATAGATGTGACATTTACCCATATATTTATATAAAGATGTGACATAAACCCATGCATTTATATACAGATGTGACATACACCCATGTATTTATATACAGATGTGACATAGACCCATGTATTTATATACAGATGTGACATAGACCCATGTATTTATATACAGATGTGACATAGACCCATGTATTTATATACAGATGTGACTTAGACCCAAATATTTATATACCGATCAGAGATGTGACATTTACGGGATTATTTTTAAAGACCCAATGTTCGTATGATCTTAGCGGACCTCCGTTTCTAAAAACAATGATTTCCGTCTTTTTGTTGGTTAATTGTCATACCAGTATTTTCAGTATGAGCGCATCTCGCAACGTCATCGGCAAAAAAGAATGCAAATTTTATCGGAAATGTCTTCGGTGATAAAAATACCCCTATGACCTTTAGATTTCAGAGAGGTAGACAACTCGTTCATGTATAAATTAAAAATTATTGTACTGGCTACGTCCCCTTGCCTAGTACCGATGTTACAATTGAAGTTTTGCGTGACATTTTTATCATTTATCCGTACACATCCGCGTAGATTTGAATACACGGATTTTAATACTTGAAAAAGCTTCCCTCTAACACCATTTTTACACGTAGTTGTAAATAGTTTATGAATAATCAAACTATCAAATGCTTTTTGAAAATCGACGTAATTTTATTTTTATATTTATTATCTTTATCTTTATTATTACGGTAGCGATCAAAAGGATCCGTGTTATAATCAACCTCTGTGTTAAATGTTATCCACATTATCATCAGGTATATAATCTAATAACTTTTTTGTGCGTGCGTCTAAATCTCCTGCTAGGTATATACATGCATCAGCATGAAGTACTCTTAAAGAAGAAATATTGGAGTCAATAATAGTGATACCATTAATCTCATTCATTCTTTCATAAATTGGTGAACCTTCTGGTGATACATAGGCTATATATAATATGATATCTTTTAAAGAGCTATAAATAGAACTTTTGATATACAGAACAATACAATCCTGATAGTTATGACATATTTGTGAAATAAAGCCATCTTTTAACAGCTCGTTTTTTGTACAAACACGGCTTTTCCACCACTATTACGATATGCATTAGTTACTTTAATACTCTCAGAGTTAAAACATGTAACTTACGGTACCCTCGCTTTTCCGATTTCCGACCAATTTAAAACAAGGATTTGTCATTTTTGACTACAGCTTTACGTTTTTGGTAGCTGACAATTATGGACAATACTGACTACAACTGACCATTTCGGACAATACTAACTAAAACTGACCATTCTGGTGGAAGTCGGTCCGAATAAACCTCGTGGTTAATCTAGATGTAACCTGAAATTTTTAGTCATTTTTACTTCAACTTTTCATTTAAACATTACTTACAAACTTAAGGTGTGCGACATTTATCGGTAATGTTGCGACATATATCGGCAGTTGACATTTTTGCGACATTTATCGTTAAAGTTGCGACATATATCGTTAGTAGGATTTGCGACATTAATCGTTCCTTGCGACATTTATCGTCAACGTTGCGACAAATCTCGTAGCCTGCGACATATAACGGCGATGCGACATTTAACGGCGCTACAATCGATCTTCAAATATCCTTAACGTTAGAAATATACACATGATACATTCCATTGAATGTATTTTTATTTTATTTTGTAAGTGACCTGAAATGAAGCAAAACTAAAACACCAATCAACTGGTTGATCAATAAATCTGTAATCCTTCAAGAAAGTTCATTGCGTCAAACGTGTTATATGATAAGTGTCTATATAGATAGATAGATAGATAGATAGATAGATAGATAGATAGATAGATAGATAGATAGATAGATAGATAGATAGATAGATAGATAGATAGATAGATAGATAGATAGATAGATAGATAGATAGATAGATAGATAGATAGATAGATAGATAGATAGATAGATAGATAGATAGATAGATAGATAGATAGATAGATAGATAGATAGATAGATAGATAGATAGATAGATAGATAGATAGATAGATAGATAGATAGATAGATAGATAGATAGATAGATAGATAGATAGATAGATAGATAGATAGATAGATAGATAGATAGATAGATAGATAGATAGATAGATAGATAGATAGATAGATAGATAGATAGATAGATAGATAGATAGATAGATAGATAGATAGATAGATAGATAGATAGATAGATAGATAGATAGATAGATAGAGATAGATAGATAGATAGATAGATAGATAGATAGATAGATAGATAGATAGATAGATAGATAGATAGATAGATAGATAGATAGATAGATAGATAGATAGATAGATAGATAGATAGATAGATAGATAGGATCGATCGATAGATATAGATAGATAGATAGATAGATAGATAGATAGATAGATAGATAGATAGATAGATAGATAGATAGATAGATAGATAGATAGATAGATAGATAGATCGATAGATAGATAGATAGATAGATAGATAGCTAGATAGATAGATAGATAGATAGATAGATCGATAGATAGATAGATAGATAGATAGATAGATAGATAGATAGATAGATAGATAGATAGATAGATAGATAGATAGATAGATAGATAGATAGATCGATAGATAGATAGATAGATAGATAGATAGATAGATAGATAGATAGATAGATAGATAGATAGATAGATAGATAGATAGATAGATAGATAGATAGATAGATAGATAGATAGATAGATAGATAGATAGATAGATAGATAGATAGATAGATAGATAGATAGATAGATAGATAGATAGATAGATAGATAGATAGATCGATAGATAGATAGATAGATAGATAGATAGATAGATAGATAGATAGATAGATAGATAATAAAACCAGTAAATACATAGTGGAATTAACCAATTGTGTAAGCATTCATCTTTATATGGATTCCTTTTTCTGCCATCTTAAAATGTTAATATATTGTTTTCTATTTCAAAAATATTATTAAGAAACCCGTTCCTGTCCCCACCTTGCGGTAACTTTTTAACGACTAAAAATCTTTTGAAGATACTGGTAGAGCGTCAACTATAAGGAACATTTGTGTGAAATTTGAAGAACAGTCTGTTATTTCCGACAATAAATCATTAGAGCAACATTCTATTATACTCAAGCAACCTGTATCGCCCCATTGCGGTCTTGTTTTCAAGGAAGCAAAATAAATTGAAGGACTTTTGCAGATGGCCATCCCAAGGACCATTTAACTGAAATTATTATGTAACCTTTATCATTTAGAACAACTCGCCCGTGAGAATTTCGAACTCAGTTTGGTTTAAAATATACAAGTAAATAAATGGCTTACTCTCCGTTGCATAAATAATATTAAAGCTGGTATATAATATAGTTAATAATATGATAATAATACAGTGGAAATACATGTGGGTGTTTATTATATGTTTATCTATAGTATATGTACCCAGGTGAAACCAATTCATACAACGCATATCACTGACACACGACCAGTAATGTTATGTAGTGGAGAGCGGGTGAAGACAATGCCAAACGCCGCCCAAGATTATGTTTATTTCGTCCGCAAGTATATCGGATTTCTCATATATATAATTATTATATAAAAAATAGAATGTTGAAACCTACAAACAAAATAGCAAATTACAACACGCCACAACCTTTCAAACACAAATAAAATATATTTCAAGAATAATTAAATTCATTTGCGATGCAGACAAATAAATAAATGCAAATACATATTATTTAAAACTCACCAGGTTCGTAGAAAAAAAAAGGAGTAAAAGTAGACTTAAACAAAATGAAGTATGTCTTTCGACAGCCTAAATGCAAAGGAAAGCATGGTCAGCAATTTGCAAACACTTTCACTGCGTTTTAAGTATTGACCCATATTAATCTTGTTTATTTGATATTTCTCGTTCTGACTGGACAAAACATATCTGACATCACGGTGCATGGTTGGAAGCACACAGGATCGGACTGAATCTCAAAAGAGATGCAGACGGACACAAACAAGACAAGGGACATAAGCACATTAGCACTGGTGCATGAGACATAGGCACATATAGTAACACTTCCCTACTCTGCATATATGTACATTCTCCCATCCCGAACTTATTTATATGAACACACAGTGTGCGTTAAGCTAGATTTTAAATTATATGTTTTTCTGTCTCTCGAACAGTTGAATAAAAACCTGCAGCCCTTCCCTTCTGAAATATTTATGTCAAAACTTGCATCGGTTTAATAATAAAATACAGACGGAGTTAATCACGCCACATAAATAAATACACCAACGTTGAACGGAGAAAAAGTGATTAACCATTAAATAAAACTAAGATAAATACTTATTTTGAAATGATAATAAACTTATATCTATAGCATAAGGGTACAAAAAGATTCAATTTATTTCTGATTAAATATTTCGAAATGTCTACTAGTTCTGCTTAGTATTAAGCAATACGAATGTAATTCCGCTCACGGAGGTTGTCGGTGAAACTATCGAATAACCGAATGTTAAACTAGTTACAAACAAATATTCAAGGAAGTTAACACATGTGAGCTGTTTATCTCTTTTTCGTTACTTTCCGTACAAAATACATCACTATTGTCATTGTCACCTGCAACTGATTACTTTTACTTTATATATATATATATATATATATATATATATATTTAATTAACGTACTAAAACTCATTAGTTACAAAAAATATATGTTTATATTAATTAAATCGAACAAAATCGGACGCAGTTCTATTATTGGTGTTGAATACTTTATAGCCGTCGTTATGGGATTTTCTTTATAGCAATCAGGGGCGTAGGTAATGGGGAGGCGGCTGCCTCCCCAATATTTCGGCTAGTCGTCGTTATATAAATAAAACGTAAATTCCCCCAAAACCGCTTCCCCCAAATCAGTATTTTTGTAATCACGCGCCGTGAGTGCAGAAGCCATGTGTCCCCTCTCCGTCTGCTCCGAGGTTGCCAATAGTGATGTGTCAATATCCCTTGTTAGGTGTCATAAATCAGGGGCCCGGGTAAATGTCATTGCGTAAATTGTTTTATTGTTCTTTTCCGTGATTGCACTGTCGGTGTTTTTATTCAGGACAGGCTATTCTTTTTATTTTAATTGATCGCTTGAATTAAAAGGTAACTGCCACTTAAAACAATTTTGAGTAAATATACGCGTGAAAAACATTAATTTGATTGAAAATATTTTTGTTCTCTCAGTATAACAGTTATGTTTTGATTAGAAATCATTTAAACAATATCATATTTGTCATTGTTGAATGTTCAAAATGAAGATTCCTAATCAGTTCTAGGGACTTTAAAAATGAATTATGCCTCAATTTTTTGTTATTTAACTTAAATTAATAATTTTTATTCATCCTGGTTCATTATTTTAATAGTGCTCGAAATGTGGATACATTCTTTACAAATCATGCCATATTGTATTGGTTGTTGTGTATTTTCATGTGGTTATTTATAACAGTCTTCCAATTTCAGGTGTTAAACATGTCCATCAGTAATAAAATATTAGTGTTTTGAATGTAATGTTAATGTAATTATTCCTCATAGCACTTGTTAAACTCCGTTATAAAAATACGTAAACATTTACTTTATTTTATGTTTTAATTAGCACGAATTTTTGGAAAGACAAAAATAACTGTTGAGATTTCTGGGTCGTCGTCGGCGGCATTGGACAAACTGATTTCATGACAAACTGAGAGTAAGACAAACATTGAGCATTTATATCAACATGAAAATTCCCCCAAAACGCACCATATTAATTGTAATTGTAAAATTTTTCGGAACCACGGGAGAGGACAACCCTTTCAAACGAAACCGTTTATGTTCCCAGTACAGAAACTGGACCGCCTCCCCAATGTTTGAAGGTTATCTACGCCCCTGCAATTGATAACCGTTTAAACAATATGCAAGTGTCTCAATATAGTTAAAAACCAAGAAGTTTTCGGGTGATATCAGGTTAATAACCATACCTGTAAATTCAATTCTTAAAAACCGCCTACCCAACTTGAAATTTGTAAACATACACCTTGCGTTGCATTATACTATTACAGGTTTTAACGAGAGCGCCGATGGCGTTAAAAGCATAGGTGCAAGATACAGGGAAGAATGGCGTCACGTGGTATAATGTAGTTCGATATCGCCATCCGCGAATTTCTCAAATCAATAATTTCAAACAATTACCGACTATTTAAATAGATAATCTTTCCATTTACATCAGTGTTTGAAACGCTTATGAAAAATAATTACCCAAGCCTTTCAAAATTTAAGCACGGACAGATCTGTATAGAACTATTGTTTTCACAAATGAAAATAGACGCTACCCTATTCGTCTGCGTCAAGAATTTGTCGTAAAACTTGTGGTAAGCGTTAGATGCAGACGTGCACAACAGATTGAGTTCTGAATACAGATTTCTGAATGCAGATTTTTATAGAAACTCCTCACAGCAGTTACTTCCCTTGCTTCGCCCGGTCAGTAACTTCTAGTATAAGGGAGGCCACTGCGTAGGAGATTGAGATTTATAGTGCAGATAGAATTGTTTTACGAACGAAATTTGTTTTAGGTTATAAGAAGATTTTTTGACATAAAACGGTCTTAGAAAAATTCACTTAAAACGGTGTCAGCAATATTCTTGGAAGAAAACGTTAGAAAAACGTTTCCAAAAAAAAATTGTAAGAATGACCATATACTAAATTAAATAGATATTTCGTCTGATTTTTGATCAGGTAAGGCTTCATAAAGGGTAACCAATCGATGTGGATTTTTGAAATGTGGTATATATCATAAGCATAGGTGCGTAAACGCACCTATGCTAAAAACTTTGGCAAATAGTATTCTGGAGTGTATTTTGAAAATTCCTTTATTAAATATATTTCACAAAGAATAAAGAGCTGTGTCAAAATGTATAATACAAATACAACACAAGTATAAAGATTCCACATGCTATTATTCTTGCGTTTATATTTTTCAAATATGATTAAACGCATACTCACTCAAACAGTGTAATTAACACGAGGCACAGTCGGTCATTATGCCAAACTCTTTCAAAACAAAAGAGCAATTGAGTATTTACAATAATAGATCGATCAATATTTCGATTTATCCCATCATCAAACGTGCATTGTAGAAATAAACCACTGTGGAATAAATTTTCCTCTATTTCAGCAGTGCTGAAATATAGCTGTCACGCGCGGCGAAGAATTTTCATATTACTCGGAATCAACTATAAAGTTATCATTTTTAGTAAAATCGAATCAGATTCAACAAAACAAACAATTTGATACCAAGGTGTAATATATTTTAAACACATAATGCAACTCAAAAAGCAAAACAAACATTATTTACAAATATTAAGTGCGCGTACTCATGACGTCATTATTAACATGTCATACGACACAATGCATGTTCTTTCACGCTAAAGCTGCAGTTGTTTAGTGTTTTTTTTTAAATTATTTCTTAAAAATCGAAGACGTAGAGGTATGCTTAACAGAAAAACAGGTTAGTTACTGATCTTTTTGTAATGTATTAGGCTCGGCACGATTAAAATAATGAAACAACGTTTGCTTAAAATAACTTTGGGATTTTCCGTGTAGGCCCTAGTTCGATTTTCCTATTTTATTTTTAAAGAAATAATTTACGACTAAGAAAATTGATGGGATAAATCGAATACTAGGTCGGTGCCGAATAAAGCAAAGTTTATTTTGCTCGGCACGAAAATCTGAACCACTCGCCAAGGCTCGTGGTTCAGATTTTCTAAGCCTCGCAAAATAAACTTTGCTTCATTCGGCACCGACCTAGTATTCTATATATAGTTATCTGTTACAACCATGTATGCCTTTAAGGTCCTACAGGTCCAATTTATCTGTGAGTTTAGAACCTTCGACGTTTGAGCTGAACAATGGTCCCGCAAGCTTCGCGTTCCAGATCGGAGGAATACTGGGATATCAAGAGTTTACGTCCGGCGGAAGTCAACTTAAAGGGACATGCTACAGTGGGTACCTCTACTTCCGCCAGGAAATCACCTCGAAGCGACATCTTAAGAATAGAGTTCCTAGCCCACTGCGCTACGTACAGGCAATTGTTGGTGACGGTAAGACCTTCAAAAGACCGCATCTGTCGTGTTTCTCCAGATCTACGTGACGGAGAGTAGGTCCAGACACGAGAGCCTAATTGGTCTATACAGTAGATGGCATCATTCGTTGACAAATAAAAGAAATGTTTACACAAGTCGAAGCTATTCACTTTCTCAGTTATGCCACTTGGCCGAATAAAACCACATTCAGGTTTTCTAATTTTATGAATGTAATGCCTATGGAGAGATCCATTTTCGCACAGTATGTAAATGTAGCTATCGTCACATTTCATATCATAATGTTTAAGGTCGCATTTCAATTGTATACGTTCAACACAGTGAAGCTTTTGTTGTAAGAGATCATATCTTAACAGCTCTACGCACGAGCCAATTCGCAGGCTAACAGCAACCAAATCCGGGAAAATCAGGCATACACCGGAAGGCTGCGGACATTTGTATTCATCCAGAAACATGTCGGCAGCATCAAAGACTTGCACGGAATTATGAACACAATCGGTGATGATGAGTTGTCCATTTTTATTACAGACCATTCCTGTTATTTGACATCTTAAAGGGCTTCGATCGGAATGACAGGGCAACACGACAGAGGAATGTTCACGAAATCTAGACTTCGATGAAAGACATAACCATTTTGGCCAATTTCGACGAACTTTTGTTTTTGTTTTGATTCGAATTGGTAAAGGAACGCTGCTTTTCGAGAGATCGTTTTCGTTAGCTTTAAGCGGTGGGCGGATAAAGGGCCTAATAGCGTCACTAAGCTTGTTTGATAACTTTCGCTTCTGTTGTAAATTGCACGTGCTTGTACCGACATCCTTTGTGTGCGGCGTCAATAAAGTGTCACCAATAGTTGGGGTTTCATAAATTGTTGAGTCTGAGCCTTGAAAGGACACAAAAGAACCGGCTGGGTCTATGACCTCCACTTCATGGTAACGACACTTGCCCTCAAGGCCATCTTTATTAGCACTAACATTGTTAACATGAAACTCTGGTTTGCCAACAATGGTTTCATGTCCACAGTTATCAATGTTTTCTTCCAAGCTACTGGAAACGCTTGTGGACTGATCGTTGACTGCGGGTTTCCTTTCGAAAGATTCGAAGGGGCCGACCTTCTTTTGTTCAAGACGATCAACCATGGCGGAAAAGTCTATGCATCCACTACTTCGGGCCAAACGACTGATAACATCCCGTAACTCTACATACAAGGCGCTAAATTCTTTTTCTGAAAGTTTGGAAGACCCTTCGTGAACGAATTTGTTTCGAAACATTCTCAACCTAGTGACATCCGCTTCTTCGGAAAAATCTCCAGGATTTGGATTAATCCAAACCATGCTTGCGCTGTTCATCGTTGGGTGTAATTCCCTCAACAAAAACGCCAGTAATGTAACGTCAAAGGTGCTGATGTCAACTGGGCCCCCACTCGGATAAAGTAAATCATATTGCATTTTATTGATAACTTTGCGTTTCTGTGCGCTGCCTATTTTCGCACTGATTGATGGCTGACTGAGGACTAGTGTAAGCGCCTGGCCGCCTAGTTGGTTGGCAAGGCAATGTCGCAATACATATGCACCTTCTTCTTTGAGTATTGAATCGATTCTGAACACTCGTTTGTCCTCCTCGCCGTATGAAAACATGTCCGCGTTGACGTATTTGCAATCCATCGAAGTTATATTCCATCACTGAAAATAATGCAATAATTATTCCATCTAAACTATAATAATAATAATAATAATAATAATAATAATAATCATTATCATCATCACCATCACCAACACCATCATCATCATCATCATCATAATCATCATCCTAAAAGTAATAATAAAAATAATAATAATCACGATTATTACGATTATCACGATTGCTTTATGAGGTAAAAAAAATCGCGGACACGGCATACACAATCTAAGAAGACTGACGCACAGAACCTTAATGTGCAATTTGTAACAAAAATAATACGTCCTGAAAAGTAACTCAGTGTCGAAACCGTGACAATATGCGCTTTAACATGTGAAGAGATTTTTTCTGTAAACTTTTGGCGAACATTTCATTCGAAAGATAGAAAGCAACACCAGTATAAGAAATAGCGCTCCAAAGATGTTGTATGTAATTATTTTCAAACGATATTTGCTTAAAAATGTATCAATCACTCAAGCTCGATAATATACGCGATAGCACTTGAAGATTATATCTGTACAAGTTATACGAAAATCACACGCACAATGTAGGAGTAGTCGCGCACACACACGGACGGAAGCGCGCTAAAACGCACACACGTACGCACGGACGGAACGACGCTTGCCGTCGTTGTTGTTGATTGGGACGGGTAGACGGATCAGGTGGACAGATAAAAGAGTTTGCTGTCGTTGCTTGTTTACGGCACGCTATTGCATACACTTGCATTATCGTTCATATGGGATTACCATCCCGAATCGTATCCATGTTTAAATGCCCTAAGTGTAAAATAGTTGTTAACTTCGAATATATTTTACAATAAAAACCAGCAATAACTTGATAAACATGATACTGTATTTCTTACCTCGTAAATTAGTGGCGTATTATTGCTAATCCATATCAATGATTCTACAACTACCTGACGATGGCATCTTAAACACTTCATTCATAAATATCCGCATTACGTGTATCTATTTTTACCTCCATGGGCTGACACAATATTTTGGGACAATCCTTAACTACATTGCATTTCCAAATAGATCTAGTATATAACTCACTTGGTATGTTTTATTAATACGACTCGACTTTAATATAGAGCTTAACGATCGACGTTTTCATCGCAAATTATTAGAGATATGTATAGATCGGGGAGATTAATTAAATAGAAACACACACATCGCAATATATATTCTGTAACGCCCCCCCAGTGACACATATTTTACTGCGGCTGTGGTTAACGCGCCCCACAGGTTTTGAGAAGGCGTTTTATGAATGAAGTGTACACAGACTTTTGACACGCTTACAATGTCACTGTATTCAAATATTACAATTTATTGACCGGAACTATTATTAAGTAGATAATATTATACTGATAACCAGGTACTTGTACCATATCAACACAATTCAACTAATATACTCTGCTGAAAAAAACGTGTGACATGTGAGTTTTTACAGAAATATTCATACATTCTGGTCTGGCAAGTTACCGTGGTAAATATCTTATTTGTACACGATTGAAATTTCGAATGTCATTTAACGCACATGTGGTTAGCGTGTGGCTATGATATTAACTAGTGAAAACATCATTTTGAATAATAAATAATCATATTATAACGAACAATCAACTTTTCTGAAGAAAAAACATTGTGCAGCGATTTTCACGATCTTGGTTTAATTCAACGCAGAAATGAATTTCCTTTCTAGAAATGTATATATCTTGTTAACTTTCTACAAATGTTTGGTCAAATTTTAAGAAATAACACGATACACAACTCGCGTAACGTACTTGACACCGATCAGACAGAATTAATGAATGAAATCTTCAGTTGTAAAGACACACCTTCGCATTGGACCAATGAAATCACTCGTGTGTTTGAAATATCGGTTAGTTGAAATGTATGAAAACAAAGGTTTCAAACGGCGCTGGACAGTTAGTTTTGATGCATAATGTAACGGCAAGCACGGTAAGATTGTTTTTTCATGCGTTTTATTGAATTATGGTATCGAGGTCCGTGAACTTTGCAGGGATAATGACCTTTACTCCGCGAGGATTTCATTCATTTAACCTGTCTGATCGATGTTAAGTAGGCCATGCGAGTTGTGTATCTTGTTATTTCTTAAAAGTTGACCCAGCATTTGTGAAAATATTGCAAGACATGTACATTTCCAGAAAAGAAATTCATGTCTGCGTTGAATAAGACCGAGATCGTGAAAATCGCTGCACACTTGATGAAGTTATGGCTGTTCAAAGCGATGCATCCCCTTTTCGAATGATTTTGAGTTGGATACCTTTTTATATATATATATATATTTCATAGTGAAATATAAAAAAATCAGAAAAGTTGATTTTTCGTTATAATATGATAATTTATCAATCAAAATGATAATATTACTAATTAATATCTTAGCCGCACGCTAACCACCTGTGATTTAACGATACAAAAATAAACTAATAAAAGCTTTACTTAAGTCATCCTTCAAAAGATAAATAAATGTAGGGTAAATAAATTGTATTATTATTATCTATAAATATATTTAGACAGATATGCGGCTTTGAGGTTGGTTTGTGTTGATGGAAAATAATCAGTGATATAAATGATATCAAAATTGCTGATGCTTCTAGTCTATTCGCATCAATAAGGACATTTAATTGGTATCACACCACGGTAGGAAGCACAATATTCGAATATGCCACGGTCAGAAAGTGAAATATTGGAAAAGGGTACGTTTCAATGTCAAATTTGAGGGTAATAGATCTTATTGTACCCCCAAATTGCAATAAATCCTAAGAATATGACCATTTTTAAATGCGAAACTGTGGGGTCATGACCTCTTCCCATACTTTTGTTGTGTGTTACTCAGGAAGGACAACTGCGGTAGGCATATTGTATTTTGGGTCCAAAAGCAGGCTATCATTACGTTTCATTCGTCCACAGCCACTTTTGTACATGGTAAAAAGTTGATTTTGAAGCCATTCTTTTATTTGTGTTAATAGTATCACCTGTACTGGTTCCATATGCTATTTTTATCTTAAATGTAAGTTTCAGACTATTTGTGTGCATTGAATGTGTTTTTATGATTGCAGGTTCGTTGTTTTCTGAATTGAGCTTGGTGGAGATCAAGAAGGCGTCCGCGGCTCCGAGAGTGTGTGTTTCTACTGTGGTGTGCTAACTATGTACTGTCAATACGTTTCTATTGCATAACTGATGTTTTTATCCATCTATTTTTTTCCCAAACATCTGGCGTAAGAATTCCGCTGTGTGTTTCCTATTTTTATTTTCGTAACGAATAGCTAAGAGCGTGTCATTCGCGGTTGATTATATATAGTTAAAACTATATGTTGGTATTGCATAACAAAACACACTTCACATTTTTATCTCAAAGGATATCGAGCCTATTGATCATTTATTAAACCCACTCAGATGATAATATGACGGAATATTGGTTGTCTAAGATACATCGACATTAAAATTTACTGCATAATGAGTAACTTATATGATTGGTTTTCGATATTAAAGTAGTTTACGCTTTGGGGATTGTCTTCAATTATTGATAGATTTATATCTTTTTCAGGTGCGACCGGGATAACAATCCATAGGTATCCGCACTTAGTACATGATAATCTTTATTCAATTATGAGCAATGTGTTAGTAAACATTGCCTTGCAAGAGTACTGCATTAGCCAATGGTATGTAAACATTGTCTTGCAAGAGTACTGCATTAGCCAATTACATTTCATTATAGTATGAGGAATGGTATACTATTATTTTGTCTGACCCTTAACGAGATACGAGTATGAAACTGAAGCCTAATTAAATGTGTTTTCCTTATGTTAGCCTTATATTGTCAACCAAACCCAATCAGAAGAGTATTTTTCATGACGTCGAAGACCCGGCATTCTGAAAACTTCATAAAAACAGTACAAAAGTACCAATATGTAAACAAATCGCATATGTTGTTAAATATGATAAAACGTATACCCTCTTTATCAATTTAACAAATAAAACATGGTAACGCCGCATACGTTGGTTTTCAAAGATTAGGGTTTTAATTTAAAGCTTTAAACTAATTGTACAGATATCAGCATTTTATATTTTAAGAAACCTTGATATTAACTTTGATCGAGCAGGATCCAAATGAATTCTCAAGCTAGCTCTGAATGTAAAAAATACCAACAGACACAATGTCAAAACGATATGCGCGTAAAAACTATTGAGTGGTTTATACTGTATATAATTAACAACAGTGACCTGACCTTTGCCCGGCTGGTCCCAGATAGGTTAACTCTGCCCGACAATTTAGAACCTTTAATGTGTAAGCTGCAAAAATGGTCCCGTAAACTTGGATATCCAGATCTGAGAAATACTGGGATAACCAGAGTATCCTTCAAGCGGATGTTATCATATGTCAAGGGACATGCAATGGTAGGCAACGCTACTATTACAAAACAGTCACCTCAAAGCGACATCTCAAGAATGGAGTTCCTAGCCCACTGCGCTACATACAGACGAGTATTCATGACGGTCAGACCTTCAAAGGAGTGTGTTCCTCCAGTGCAACGTGAGGGTAAGTAGCTCCAGACCAGACAGCCTAGATGGCCCACACATCCAGAATTGTAATCATTTTGCATCACTAAACGATTAATATATTGTAGGAAAACAGTACGTTAACAAATATAAGGTAATCCATACCTCTAACGTCAGTGGTGTGAAATTGTTATTCCATAGAGAATTATCAATTATTTTACTAGAACCTGAGTTAAAACATTTCATTCATAAAATTACGTACAGCTTTATATAACTGGATGGACTGTTCCATGTTTTGGGCCATCGCTACAAATTTGCTTTGATGAGCATAAAATTAAAAATAACATAGTATAAAAAATGTGTGAGTCGTTTGTGTATACACTTGGCCATCAATTGTTTGTGTAAGCTTTTCAAAATGATTACTGCAATACAAGCAAATCAAAACGCCCCCATCACACTTGCGGACGTTGTTTAGCGGGCTTCATTGATATGAGTAGAATTAAAAAAGTAAATAAGCAAACCACAATAGTTATCCATGATAGTGTTGATGATCATAAAAACATGCAGATAGCAGATATCCTGAGCATATTAAGATGGCCTGTTCAAAAGAATGAGCTCACGTTAACCTCAGTAAGGAATTGAACTACCGGTATATTAACGATAATATATCGCAAACATTTTTTGCGAATTATTTTACCAACATTAGACCAGAACCAGATCGCTTTATTTATTTATTTAGATAGCACATAGCCTTTCCTTTCACCGAGCCCTTTATATTGATTTTTAATTACAAACAAAACTCCAGCCATTTATTTTCACGTACAAAACCTGCTCAAATATCGAGACAAAACTATGTTTTTTCAAACCTGACCTGCTAAAACCTCAAACCCCAGCTATTGATTTTCGCTCATATAATTTAACAACTCTTATTTTTAGCCACCATACCGATGATATTGTTTTGCAAGTTTCCGTAATAACAATCTTTTTGGCGCACCTATGTATGTACCAGGCCAAATGATAAAAGCCAAAGAAATCCATAGATCGCTTTTTTGCGTTAATACGGACGCAACGCCCTTCGAAATTAAAAAGCCATACCCGTTTATGTTGACACTTATACCTTGTGTGTTTTTCTTCTTTCTTAATAACAGCAGATATGTGACAATTATAAATGAATTATGATTACTCAAACATTTACTCAAGTCACCTTTTAAAGTTTGATCAAATTGCCTTTACATATCTCTATCCAATAATAATACATCAGTGGATTAAGATCATCAAAACAATTTGACTTTCTACTGGCAGACGAAGTTGGTGCGAAATTAACAGAACATGTGTCCGATCATTACAAGCCACTTGAAAGACATCAGACATTAATATGTTTGAATAATACTGATCATCGTGGATGTTGAAAACTAGGAACGTTGTTTTAATTTCACAAAAATCTAAGTTTTATGAATTTCCCATCCTTTCATTATCAAGACATGTTTATTGTAAGATGCTTATAAATTTTAAATTGATGTGCACAATAACACTTCCTCAACCAAAACCACAAAAGTTGAGGACTGTGTTTTTTATGCAAGCGATTAACACTCAGATCTGACAAGTTGCCTTGGTTACTATCTTTTTGGCGCACAGATTAAGTTCGCGGTGCAGTTGTTGAGGTTATTTCATAACGCATGTGTGTAAAACTTTTCGATTCAGTTCTCCTTTTACCTTTTACATTAAAGCATTGGGTAAATAGTGGCTGATTATTAATAAAGCTGCTGACATCGATCTTGGGATTCCACCATTCGCTGGAGTCCAAAAATATAAATATTCGAAAACAAGTGTAACGAAGTTGCAGCAGGAAAAATATTTGTATTTAAAGGGATCTTTTCAAAGATTTTGGCATGTATTGGAGTTTGTCATGTAATGCTTTATATTGATAAATGTAAACATTGAATCAAAAAAGCTCCAGTAAAAGAATTATAGACAGAAAAAAAAACTCAACTGGGCTTGAACCTCTGGAGTAAAAAGGAAACTTAGACCACTCGGCCATCCGTGCTCATACAAGAAGTGATGCATTTTATACTTTATATAAGCAATCCTCGTAGTGTAACAAAATATAACGACAACAGCAAAACTCTCCAAATTATTCAATCGTTTCGCGTTGCAAAGCTTTATAATTTTCAGGTTTTTAAATCGTCAAAAGATGCCTATAATGGATATTTTAGAGCATGGTATTAAAATGTTCAGTATTACTGTTTCCTCACAAATATCACAACTACAACGAAAATCTGCGAATCTGAAACATTTTTTGTTATATTGTCAATTTACCAAAACGTGAAAAGGCCCCTTTAAAAAGATGTTATGTTAGCGATTGATGGATTCATTTTTTCGTTTTCAGTTTTTACCATTCAAATAGAGATTATAAGTATGCATTTCTTTTTCTATCTAACGTATCGAATATTAATTAAAAATAACTACATTAATAGTTTCCATCATTAAATGATACAATCGGGCGTTTATACTGATGAAATATGGTTAATATTGACCTAGTTACTTCCCTTCATCACTGTCCCAAATATATCAACTATTTCAATTTTAGAGAGATTTCTCTTTGAAAAGACCTTAATGACGCGCTTTTGACATTTTTTAAATGTTGTGTGATAACTTGCGCCGTTGTCCATAGTGGGAAAATACAAATACGATGCCTGTATTTGACAACAATAAACTGAAAATTATGGCATCGCTGACAACACGAGTATGGGGTGGACGACCTGCTGTCGTAAAAAAGAAAGATATGTATTATCTGCATTTTACCGCTGTACATGTATGTATCAGATTGAGACGATTGACTGGTGTACATGTATATGAAATGTTCATGTAAAATAACACCCTACTCATGTAAAATAACACCCATCTAATGCAAAATAACACCAATCTAATGATCTTATCTAAGATTGCTGACAGAAGCAAACAGCTTCAAGAAGTAGAATCTGTATTCAGGAATATTTACTCAGCAATCTTTAATTGAGTCCCCTGCTTTTGTCCGGCACTTTATGGCTGTTTCTTCGGTCTTAAGCGTTCATGCGTCTAGTCCCTGTCGCATGTAAAGCTAGACACATAATTAACAAAAAAAACATTAGATCCCTATATCGCCATATAGTGCTTCTTTATTTTCAGATTTATAATAATGGCCCTGCACGCTTTCGGCGGAAGTCAACTTTAAAGGACATTCTAGCGAATTTTCCACTATTTCGGCTAAGCTCTGACCACTGATTCACAACTCAAGAATGGTGTGTTTTAACGGCTGTGCTACATAGAGTCGTTTATAAATGATGATCAGTACTTCAAACGCCAACATGTCTGGTCCATTGCTCCTTGAAGGAGTGTACCTACAAAAAGACGTCGTAAGTGGTCCAAACTGAAGATGGTTTCTTTGGTAGACTTTGACCGATTCTGGGTTAAAACTGAGCTTTCGGCCGTTTGGGTGTTTGGTTTGTTGATAAGTCGTTCTAAAATGTCGAAACTTGTTTAACAATATTTTTCAAGCCGCATGTGCTTGGGGAATTTCCGCTTCAATGCGGTTGTGATTTCTGGTTGGACAATCTAAAATACTTTTGCGATTTGCAATGACTAGGTTAACATGTAACTCATGTTTCTCAATACTACTTTCTTCATTACAGTTAGCGATGTTTCCGTCAAAACTGCTTGTAACGCTTGATTAAATATGTAATACTCAATAAGCCTAAAGCTTATCAAAATTATCAAAATATATCTTATACGCCAGTTGACTTTTGTCAACTTATCCAAATGCTTGATTCACTAAAAGGCTAAGGTTATCGAACCTTAATTAGGCTAAAATATGTCGTTTGTTCCCACTATCAAATCCAAAAACACTCGGTCTTTTTCTTTCCTTTAGTTATTACACTCAAATTACTATCCAGTTTGAAAGTACATTCGTTGACAGAAATACACGTGCAACATATGTGTCTTCATAATTATGTTAACGTTACAGTTTTGTTTAAATTATTTTTCATTATGAACGAATTAAGAAAAAAGATCAAACACGCAACATGTAATACCACACACAGTGTATGGGTCGGCATCTAAAATTAGGGTTAGTCCTGTGAGTAAAAACAAACACTTTTGTATTTTACGACTTGCGTAGTTGGTAGAAAACAGTTAAAACGCCAAGCAATAGTGAAAATTAATATTTAAGCATTAAGTTCAAACGTCGTTTTATCAATAAATACCGGTATTTACGCATTTGCCCATATACATCGTATTCACCAATTAATTGTTTTATCTTAAATTAAGCAGGTTAGCAGTATAATTATGTTGATATACTTACACGAAACTTACAATATCAAACGCCTTATGTATCCTTTGCCTGTTGTCAAAAAGTTGATGTTGCTAATGATTGGTCACAAAAAGCTTGAAAATTTACTGGGCCAAAACGTTGGTAGTATCTTGGACACCTTGTTTCAGACGCATTCTGTTTTGATGACGTATACACAAATTAATATTGCTCAGTTATATAAGGAATCAAGCTGCGTTCGTTTTCCAAACTGTTCTTGTCCTGACATTTATTTGAATTAAAATTGTTAAGGTTAATTATATAACATATAGACGCTTCTGTATCAGAAATGACAAGATATAAATGTTTATTCTTTTACACATGTTGTAGTAACAAAGTATATTCTATAACTAAAGAAGAGTTCTGAGGAATTATGTAAGTAATTGGAACTTCAGCAAAATAGCTCCTTGTTTTCGGGAAATAAACGTATTTAAAACCAAAGGTGGTAAGCGTGTGGCTATGATATTAATTAGCAAAAACATCACTTTGAATGAAAAAAAAAATCAAATTATAACGAAAAATTAACTTCTCTGAAAAGAAAAACATTTCACTATCAAATATATGTATATGTATATTATATAAATTATATATAAAATATATATGCTTGAAACGTGAACAAATGAATTTTCGGTAAAATATTTTCATGTCACGAAAGTTGTTCATATATTCACTTACGCGTTAAACGATTTTGAAAAATGCTTTTTTTATTACACCGACGTTGTTTAGAGCTCGATTATCACAAAATAATGACGCTTTTTGTTTTTCATTTCAGCACGGACTTGAACAAAGGAACTGAAAAGAGATATGAATGCACATCGTGTAACAAGTCATACAACACAAACAGCAGGCTGAATTTCCACGTCAAAAATGTACATCAAACGGCTATAAGAGGAACTATGTGTTTGGTATACAACCGGCGGTTTAGTTCCGTGTACAACTTAAAAGTACACCAGAGATATGCACACGCGGGTATACAAAAGCGTCATGCGTGCACGGAATGTGTGAAACGCTTTTCATCGAAGAGGGATTTGGCTGATCGTTGTCGTCAGTATCACGGCGGGGAGAAACTTACATGTGACTTACATGCAGACCTCGGCTATATCCAAAACCTAAAACGCCACGCACAGCATTGCGGTGAGGGTAAAAAGAAAACGCATACATGTGATGTTTGTCAAAAAATGTATAGATCTAAAAGACCCCTAAATATGTACAACAGAGTTAAACATTTGGTGAACATTTGCATTTGCCAGATTTGCGAGTAAAAGTTCGAGAGGAAAAACTCACTTTCTCTGCACTTGAAAAATGTGCACAAGGAATAACTTTTCAATAGTAGCGATTTACTAGAGTTGTTGATTTTTCGGCGTAAGCTGTTTAACGTCACGTTTGACCTTACCTGACCTGTGTAAGTGTCCAATAAAATTCAAATACAATTTCCCGCGGCTAGACACGAATGAATACACTTTATTTATTCCATTGGCTGATTATACCACCAGAACATTGGAAAAATGTCCGCGTCTTTGTAACACTGTTTAGCTGCATGAAACAATTGTATCTCTAATGAAAAGGCTTAATAGATAGAACAGTTTTACACTCAACTCTCGACATCAATACAGTTTGTGCGTGCACCTTTTATTTTCAGAGGATTGCCAGCGCAAGAGCGTTTGTACTTAAAGGCTATGTTCTCATATTTAGTACTGACTTCCATATTCCTGTCAACATGTTAACATGTAAAAGTATAAAGAGCAGTGAAAGCGTGGTCCCACTTTAATGCATTGCATTTCAACCCGCGAGGTATCAGGGTCAGTTCGCGGCCAGTGTGTGTGAATGTCAGAGTTTATTTACAGGTCATCGCTGCGTCTTCACGACTACCTTATGTGCTGACCTGAGTTCGCGGCCAGTTAAATAATCGTTATATAATATAGACGCTATCCGTGAACTAGTTGAACTGGAATTTTCTTTAGACCAGAAATATGTTAAATGAAGATATTCAGCGATATAATTTTGGTATGTCAATAATAGATTCTTAATGTGTTTTCAACAATACCATGATAAATATTATTTTTCATTAATTTAACAAGAATTATTCCACCAAGCATGAGCGCGATGATTCTCGATACTGTTCATAATCGAATCAAATAGCAATGCACGACAAACCACTAAAACAGGTTTGTTCGAAGAACGCGCGTCTAAATATTTAAAATATGTACGGATACTTCGCGTGTGGCCGGTTGACTCATATGTTTTAATGTCACTTCCATTCTTCTTTTGGTTTTCTGTTTTGTATCTATAGGTTTATGACCAGCAATATGTAATAATGCAAAATAAGCTGCGAAAACTCCGCGTAACATCCCGTACTCCGTGTGATGCAGCTAAGAACTGCACAGAAAAAGACATTCGCTATCCTTGATCTCATTCATTGAACTTTTTACCTTTCACAAACTCCAACCACAATCAACGATATTTCTTGTTTATTTATGTTATGTGTTGGTGCCCTAAGAAGGGAACTGTCTTCCACAGTGATGATGATTGCATCAATCTGTAATTACAGCTGTATATTTTATGATAGAGTCAGAGAAGCATCTTAAAATTTTGATATTTTCTTGCATATCCTTTAATGGCTTTGATAAGTTCGTTTCTTTATTGATTATGTAAAGATCTTAGAATCCCGTAATATAAGTTTGCTCATTCATATCGCTGAACAGAATCGAAAAAAAGTTTATTTAATTGATAACGTTTGGTTAATATTGTGTTAATTGAAACAAGTCTTCATCGTTAGCACTTTAATTAACGATATCAAATGGTTGCTAGGCAGCGACATGTAACTCATTATTGTTTTCGTTACTGAAATAATGAATAAACATGATACTTTTCTGCGTATTAACAATCCAAATCCGTTTTCACCAGCAGATTGGAAACTTAAGAATAAACTTATGCGGAAAAACGAAATGTAAGGTGTTTACCGTGAAGTATTTGATAACAATACGGCGCATTTTGTTTGCAAACATCAGAGACCCAACAGTTTATAGCACAGTATTGAATATTAAGTTTAAGTATACTAATCTGTTGGTGAATACGGGCCTTTGTAGTAAACCTGGCGAGATGTACTAGTAGTTTTTTTCTTAGACCGTGCGGCTTGCCCAGTAGTAAAGCATTGGACTACGCATCCGAAGATCGCTGGTTCGAATACCGGCCCGGAAACGTAACGTGTGGTGGTTGGTCAAGCAATACATTCTACATTTATTCTATCCCTGATAAAAGTTGGGCAGTTGCTCGTCAATGCATAATAAGTAAGTGCAAACCCAGGAAAAGGGTGCGCATGATAACTGACGCTCGATAAGTCATTTCCGGCTCAGGTACTACAATTAAGTACCCCGGGTAAATTAAGTGTACTACAAATGACCCGGAGTACAAAAAATATACTAAAAAGTATCACGGGGTATAAACGGGTGCCTGTAAGCGTATTTTCCGTTCCCGTTGTACATTTTAGTATACTTAAGAGTATCCGCGGTACTTTTAAATAGTCGCTGGGCCAACTACAAACAATTTAGACAACCACATTTGGTGATTGGCAGCTCCGGAACTACTTTAAGAGTATCCCATTTACTAAAAATATACAACAGAGTATCCGGGTTACGGAAAATAAGCTAAAAGCTACCCCGGAATATGGTTGTTTCCGGGATCCATTATAGTATACTCAAGACTACCCGGGGTCATTTAAGTAGTACCTGAGCCGTCAACGACCAATGGAATACCAATCTGACTGGCGTGATAAGACTGTATTACTTTTTAAAAAGGCAAAACAACTACAAAAACAATAACAAACGAAACGGTTTTATCAGGACCTTTAAACTTGTACAGCTCACAAAATTATTAAATATATTATTTACAGCTTAAAGTTTATTTAATTCTGAAATGAAAAACAGTTTTCTAGTTGATGAATTATGTGCGACGTACAAAGCTCATAACATGTATCTCAGTAATTACTTTCCAACTTTTCATTTGCTCAGCACTTAGGCATTGCTGTTAAAGTCACGATCAACAACAGAATAGATGCGGAAACGTTTAGAATGCAAAATGTTTGCCTAGTTAATTTTGTATCCGTATTGTGCTCGTATGGGTTGCTCACCCCTCACAGTGCTCGACGAACTTGGTTGATATATTTTTTTCTTTCTGGCTCGGACTTGGGTGTCAAAATGAAAATGAAAATTCGCTGACATGATAATTCATACTATAAATTTAGTGCGGTTTTGAAAGCCCGAGCTAAATATAAAACAAGAACATAATGTGATTATTTACAAAAATCGTAATAAAAAGAATAAAAGAAGAGAAAGCAACTTCATTTGGAACTTTATATTGAATATATATATCAATTTTCCCGGCAGTTGCAAACTACTTCTGGGCGGCGTCTTACTGGGTTTGCTATGTATACAGATGTAGGGCTTGTAGGCATATAGACAGTCAGATTGGGGTATGTTGCATCACGTTTTGTCTTAATGAAGATATTTCTGAAATTTTGATATCAAAGTATTCATAACACTATTGAAGCTACATATTTTAGCGTTTCATGAATGTCCGTCAGTGCAAGGTTGCTTTATTTTCTGAAAGTAAACTGACACAATTACTTTATCAAAATGATTGAAAGTGTTTATAAAAACTTAACACCCTAAAAAATATTATCTGTCAGTAACAGTGTTACATATAGCCCGTTTGTATGTGAAATCGGTAGATTAAAGCCTCTATAACGCTCAAAATCAACGAAAATTTCTTGAAGTATTTCGTAAAATAAAGTTAATACCTGAACAATCAGTGTTCTTTATAGCAAAACCACAATTTGAACGCTAGATGTGGTATGATTACATAGATTTTTGTAGATACAAAATGCTCGTTTTTTATTTATTTGTGACACAATTCCATTTTAATTTCGCGCGAAGATATCTATTCATACGACACACGAACACTAAAATGGTACCATGTTAATGTGTCGTATGAATAGATATAGTTGCGGGAAATTAAAATGGAATTAAATATGCAAAACAATAATAAAAACGAGCATTTTGTATCTACAAACATCTATTTTACCAGACCACATCTGGCGTTGAAATTTCGGCAATAAGAAACACTGATTTTAATTATTTAACTTTATTTTACGAAATGTTGTACGAAATTTTCATTGAATTTGAGTAGTAATGGAGCTTTAAAACATTGACAGCGGTGATATTTGGTAATTTCTGATACAGGGAATTAAATTAAAACTTAACATTCAGTACCGTGAAACTTCCGTGAAGCTTGGACCAAGCCTTTCCGTTTCCTTCCATTATGAACTCCCATCTGTAAAAAGAGGAAATATTAATCACCAGTGACACAGTATATGAGACATTGAACATTCTAACTAAGCGCTATATACTTATGCAGCTCGAACATAAGCATTGAGCATTGGTGAGTAGTTCAGTTTTTGAAAACTGACCAAATACACGTTTCTTTATTTAAACCAATCATGAAAATAGAAAAACTAAAATAACATCAGTGAATGAAAAACATCAAATAAGAACACAAACATATGTACTCATTAAAATTCACCTGTTCGTTGTTTTTATTTTACGAACATTTACTTTCAGTCCTAGAATAATAATACTAGTACGCAGAAACTGTTACATAAAATAGGTTAATTTAAAATTTATGAAAATGTGCATTGGCGCCACCTCCTGTCCTGAGCGCCACCTCCTTGGCTCCATCTCTTTTTGAAAATTGCAAAATTATCTGATAGATCGAGAAGAAGCCAGTGTGTTTGTGCATGCAACACATTGTACATGTTCAAAGCAATTGTTTGATGCCATTAGAGATTATTTTGGATAGACATTTGCTCGTCATACAGGCAAAATACATCGATTTTTTTTTTAAAACATCGACATGCCACAACTTATAAAGGTCCTCACGTTTCCAAATGGGCTATGAGTGTATGTGTCTGTACATTTAAGGATGAATACATCTTCGCCGAATCGAACTATTTGCCGGATTTTTAAAATAGTGTGAAATATGTTAAAAAAAACATATTAAACCCATAGGTGATTAGCGTGTGGCTATGATATTAATTAGTTAAAGCATCATTTTAAATGAAAAATAATCAAATTATAACGAAAACCGAACTTCTCTGAAGAAAAAACTTCACTATCAACTATATATATTATATAACAAGGTATTCAACTAAAAATGACACGAAAACAGGGTGCATCGCTTTGAACAGCGATAACTTCATCATTTGTTCAGTGATTTCTATAAACTTGGTCTTATTCAATGCAGAAATGAATTTCCTTTCTGAAAATGTATATATCTTGTATTACTTGTACAAATGCTGGGTCAAATTTTAAGAAATAACACGATACACAACTCGTGTGACCTAGTCGTCATCGATCAGACCCGATTCAAGAATAAAATTTTCAGGTAAAGACACACCTTCGCGTTGGACCAATGAAATTACTCGTGTGTTTAAAATGTCGGCCAGTTGAAAAATAAATTATGTAAGCAAAGGTTTCAAACGGCGCTGGACAGTTAGTTGTGATGCATAATGTAACGGTAAAAACGGTAAGAATGTTTTTTTCATACGTTTTATTGAATTATGGTACCGAGGTCCGTGAACTTTGCTGGGAAAATGCCCTTTACTCCGTGAAGATTTCAGTCTTGGATCGGGTCTAATCGATAATCAAATTATAACGAAAAAACAACTTCTTTGAAAAAAAAAATTCACTATCAAATATATATTTAAATATTTGATAGTGAAATTTTATTTTCAAAGAAGTTGGTTTTTCGGTATAATTGTATAATTGAAGTTTTTACTAATTAATATCTTAGCCACACGCTAACCGCCTTTGATTAAACCTTTTCACCTTGTACAATATATTATCAGTAAAATTTCAAAGCGCCACCTAGGAAAAAGCATTGGCTCATTTAATAACGCATAGCAAAAAAGAGATGGCGTGCGTGATTACCGGCCGTGCAAAATATATTGTCGTTGAATTTGGTTACATCCTTCGTGAGCAAACTTGCTATACATGTTTCTCAATCGAGTGGACTCTGCTTTACGGATAGGTCGTTCAGATTTGTGTGAGTGCATACGTGAGTTGTACGTTTGAGCCGTAAATGTTAATCCCGCATTAAAAACGCCTTCAACGTAATTAAGGACGTTGGCTAAGTGTTCGCCTTAAGCTGGTTATACAAGCATTAGCGCAACGCAAGTGTACCCTAAACTTAAAGAATTGACTGGGTTTGGAAAAATCGCTTTTCAGTTCCGACACAATTAAGTGGGCCTGTTCTTCCATCGAATCATTTTTAAATCTCTTAAACGAGAATTACAAGATCGCATATCTGTTATATTTATAGTAGGAAAAATGATTAATTTGTGGGTAAGACGTGTACCTTAGATGAAAGAAAACCAGTCAAACATGTTCATGATCATGAACTGCTATATCAAGTAGTTTCAAGAGAGTGTTCAAGCCATGCTTCTAAAATAGTTCGATTGTCCGCATAAAGTGGTATTGCAGTTATTTTTTTTGTGTGTATCTTTACAAATATTGGTTGGCAACGCTCGTTTAAAAACAGTAATTGTGGCAGATTTTCATATTCCACAAAGTATGACTAAAAATCAACTGCCAATATTGATACGTGTACTTGAGAAAGCGAAAAAACAAGTTGTATTTGTAAAAGCTGCCGGCATTTTCTTGTTATATTTATTTGAATTTTGCATAGTTTTATTTGTCATAAACTCACGTGATAGAGCCTGCTATACATTTATATATCTCAAGGAGGTTGAAAACCAAAAGTGTCCGGAACGGTGTAGGGATTGTACAATATTCTCTTTTTAACGGATCTACTTTTTGAGTATGGATGTCAGAAAATTAAATTTTTAGTTGAAAGCTGTCTTGGTATTATAATATAAGACTTTAGTTTGGGGCATTTTAGGTCAAAACATACCGTTTTTCCATTACCATACACCACTCCACTCCCTTGTGCATTATTAAATTCGGCTTATACAATCGATCACGTACCATATACTTTAGACCAGTTGATTCCCATTCGGGATTTTCAGCGCATGCGCAATGACGGGTTGGCAAGAGATCACTGGTTAGGGCAACGTAAACCAGGTATATATAGGACTTGTGTTTAGTCAATAAATCAATGAACGACACCTTATAACACCAAAATAATAATTCAATATATCACCAATATTGTATATTCATGAATTTAATTTCATATTAATAAAGTTATTATTAAGTAATTAATGAGAATGAGCAAAGTCATCTTAATGAAAAATATGTCTGGTTTCATAGGACGCACGTTCATCCGTGATCGACCTACGTGACGATTACAACTATGGTCAGTGAATTATTAAAAATGTGGATATGTATTTTATATGCAAAGTGTGAGTAATTCTGTATTTCCGATTGTATATGGATTTATTCCGTTTCATATTGACTAAACAGTCGATCCACAGATGGCGAAGTGCAAGTGTTTATTTCCTTGATCAAGTCTTGCCATAAAAGAATGCTGTATGAATAACATATGCTGAAATTGTTAATTTTTTGAATACTTTTCAAATTGATAATAATGGAAACAAATAAGGATACTGAGGTTATATTGTCAAAAGACGCGGATGACGATATGGTGGCATCGGTTGGAACTGTTAATCTTAACAACAAGGATACGGGTCATCAAGGAAAATTACAAAAACAAAAACACACCAATAATGATGATGATGATGATGATGATGAAGCCAACGGTTCTGTCACTGATGAAGAGATTTTAGCGAACGAAGATCATAAATCTTCTAGAAAAGCACAGATGACGGTTGCCAAGACGCCTGAGCTCGAAGAGGTGGATATCGACGCGGCCAATCAAAATGTCAAAGTTAGCAAAGTGAGTCCGGAAGGAGAGGCCGTCGCCGTCGATGATCGCGTTGGACTCACAGCTGAGGTTGATAATAATAGAAAGAAAAAAGAGAGGTATGCGCATTAAGATCTTTAAATGTGTTGTTGTTTTATTTAACAATTTTGATTTGCGTAATAATAATAGCGTAGTTTATCAAACTTATTTTTCATTGACAGAATCTACGTTTGGAATAATGTATTTTGAATTAACAGATCTTCAGATGCATTAGTCTAATCATTATAAATATCAATATGAATATTTAAAAAAAATCAGTTGCAAATTTATTTACTATGAAAGTTTTATATTTCTTTTTCAGTTGTATCGATTGTTTGCGTAGGTACTTCACTTGCAGATGTTTACGATAAGAGTGGCAAGAGGGTCAGAAACGATGGCGTCATACGGAAGAACTATTAAAAATGTACATTCCATCATTGGACGTCTGTCAAGGACATCTTAAATATTACGTGTTCTTGCTTGAATGTGTGTTATCCTTTGAAAAGTTTGTTTTGGCGCTAATCAGAACTGTGATTTTCATACAAGTGTTTTCCTTGCGTTAATGATGGTTTATATTAAGACTTATTTTTATGTACTTTCGTGGAAATTAGCAAGATATGAAATCAAAAGCCAAACAGTGCTTTAAAGATTCTTTATGCACATAAATAACACGAGTATTTTCATTATTTTAGTCACTTGATTTAAAATAATAAAAACATATGTACCAGTTCTATAGCATTTACTAAGATACGGCATTATCTATACATTATACAGACATAATACATGTGATTGGGTGCCGTGTTTTGTTCTGTAAAATTGTTATGTTTATTCCGTTAGTGGATCTAATAAAATGCAAAAAATGATGTTTGTACACTCTTGTGAATAAAAATTACAAATGAAAACGAAAATTCAAATGATAAAAATTCGAGTATTTTTTATTATTTAAATACATTTTTTTTCTTTATTTGTTTTTTCATAATAGCGTATTAAGTATATAAACTGCATTTATTAGTCTTTAATTACAAACACTCTAATGGCGACTATGAACCTCAAGTGCACATTATCAGGACGATCGAATATTCGAATGCTTTAACAACCAAATATTCTATTACCAAGTTTAATGTTCGTTGCCATTCCTAATTAGAATACATTACATGGACAATTTGCTGAATACAATGTAACCCTCAAGATCATCATGCAAAGAAAATTAAAATTACACGGACTCTACGTTCACAAATCAGTTAAAAAGCATGACAAACGTTCTAAAATTCGGTAGTCTTTGACTATAACTATGCGTAATACTCGAATAAATTTGGTGATCGTATATAAAACCCATTTGATTTCAAGCATATCTTAAAAAAAACGATGTATTTTGCTCTATAACGAGAACATGTAATAAGTTACCTTCTGCCAAACTAAAATTGCTGACCATGTGTGTCTTGTTCTGAGAAAATTGGGCTTAATGCATGTGCGTAAAATGTCGTCCCAGATTAGCCTGTGCAGTCCGCACAGGCTAATCAGGGACGACACTTTCCGCTTTTATGGTATTTTTAGTTTCAAGGAAGTCTCTCCTTGCCGAAAATCAAGTTTAGGCGGAAAGTGTCGTCCGTGATTAGCCTGTGTGGACTGCACAGGCTAATCTGGGATGACACTTTACGCACATGCATTATGCCCAGTTTTCTCAGAACACGGCTCATGTACATACGTGAAGGTGGGATATTCTTGTCATCATCGAGTATTATATGTGTAAAAGTGAGATCGGAGAAGACAACTGGAGACAATATAATTTACTGTATAATTTTATACACAAATATATGTAGATATACATGTACATATACCAGTTAGCTTTGATGAAAAGGAGACCACATGTATAATTTAATGTCATAATTAGATGTGCACAGTATAATACAATTGTTTATTTTGTAAATTGTCCAAAAGAGAGCCTTCGATGTGTTACCAATAAACGAGACGATCTTGATGCTAATGCTAATTTTGATGAAAATTAAGTAACTTTGTCTTAACATACAAAAAGGAAATGAGTATAAAATATATCAAATGCCGCTGTTGTGAGAAATGAAAAATAACTTTAAAATAATACATTCAGAATTACATACAAACAAACTTTGTATTTGATGTATCTTTTATGCCATCTCAAGAGTCGATCATATTTGTGTAAATCTCATCGGCGCGTGATCATATGATCATACAGTCTTCAAAAAGACCGGTGAAAATGTATTACCGTGGTCTTAAATCCGACAATCCGGTAAACGCAGTTTTCAGTGCACGCGCTTCTCACCTAGGCGACCCGGGTTCTTTCCCCGTTCTCGGCAGCATGTGAGTTTTGTTGGTGATCACTATACCGGACAGGTGGGGCCAAGTCCTCCGGCCGGGTCCTGGTGCTACCCCACCCCCCCCCCCAAACACACACACGCACACACACAACACAACACAAGACCACACCAAAATTGAAAATACATCAGTAACAACTAAATAGCTATAATTCAAACACTCGTCTCTGCTTTCGTGAGTCTAGTAAGTTAATAAGATAGGATTTGTGGGACCACACATAATGCAGCCTCAAGAGCGAAAGGACCTCATACACATGCGAAATACACACACGCGCACGCACGTATCGCGCGCGCTCGCACGCACACGTACACACACCCACGCACGTGCGCGCACACACGCACGCACACACACAAACAATCCAAATGTTTATTACACGGAATAATATGTCGGAATCTTTATTCTTATTATTATTCAAATGTAGTGCAGAGCTCCTCAGGAACATCGACACACTTAAACTATACAAGAAGTCCTTGGTAAGAACCAGTACTTGGTGTCATTGTGGGAGATATTAAGAATTTTAACGCTCCCACAGTGTGGATCGAACCCGTGATCATCCGATCGCTAGGAGAACACTAAGTGGTCGAATTTGCATTTTCGGGTCGTATCCCGGGGGTGGGGGGGGGGGGTGAGTAGAAAGATAAAACATAATGAGGACCCCAAATCACTGTCGTTTTGGCCAACGTCTGTTCTGACCAGGGAAGGTGTTGGATTCAGGGCGTCAAAGTCCCACCGGTCGAATCAATTCCCGGATGAGCATAAGCCGCATCTATGGACCCCTCCCCCACCCTTGGAGAGCCATTGTAATGCATGTTGAATGATTACATAAACAACGCACAATATAAATTAAATTGTATTGCTACCGTACATACATGAATTGAAATTAGACCACGAATTGGATGCTGCATATTTGTGTTACCTTAAGTCCCCATGTGCAATTCACACAAGTAATATATTTATTTGAACACACTCATTTCCGTGTAAAAAGATAACAAATACTTAGCCGATGGTATTATTCTTATAAAACACCGAGTCATTTTCATAAACAATGATTAAAGCAATTTTAGTTTTCAACAATCATGGAAAGCCAAGACTTTCAAGATTCTATCAATATTACGTATGTATGCAACTCTTTAAGAATCGACCATATACCGAATGAATTAAAATCGGATTCCACTTACGAGTTTGTGTGATTTGTGCAGAGAAATGATCATGCTTTCGAATGCTTTTCTTATAAAATGTATGGTACTGTTTCTGAAAGAAATATGCTACTTCAATAATAGCTGTCCAAATTCTCTAAAGACTAAACATTAAGCTGCACCTAAAATCAAACAGTATTGTCATTTAAAGATTATTATAGTATATACCATTTTAATGTGGGTTCTAGCCTCTAATGCTAACACAAAGCGCACCAATGACAACATTCAGCTGGAATTTTGCTATTTGTTTCACAGTGAGCATGGACGATCAGTCATTCTTAAATTTGTTGTCTTTGCTTTTGTTAAGTAAAGCTCATTATCACAATTCGCTTCTTCACTGTCACAGCGATTTTCCTCCTTCTTTATAAAGTACCGGTAAACGGTACTTTCCCAATCGAACGAAAATTCCCAAATTCCCAAAACGGTACTTTCCCAATCGAGCGAAAATTCCCAAATTCCCAATCGGCATCTGGAAAAATCCCAATCAGCGTCCGAATTTTTTCTCAAAACGATAGAAAGTTTCGTAAAAAAACCAACTTTCGGCGAGCGAACAAAGAAAATCGTATAGTTGTGTGTAACCACGCGCTCGATTAATTTCGGGTTTTATTATTTAGCGCATTCAATCAATAGAGTTGTTACTGTTTCCGGTTCTTTTGCCAGGCAGCCAGCGTACTGTTTTACGTCGGTTTGTAACCTTATCGTAGTTTGAAATGAGTCATAATAGCAAATATTATGCCAAAAAACCAATCGGAACCATCAATCACAGGACACATTGACAGCAATAATGATGCTGTGCAGGGAGGGATGCAAGCAACTGAGTGATGATTAAACATCAAAGATTGTTGAAATTTCACAAAAATGAAAGAGAGAGACATTGCTTTAAAAGAGATTAAAACAACTAGTAATTGATTTGGTGTGTTCTTTATAATATTTTGTTATTTATATAAACTTTATAACTTAATGGTCATTAAGGCATGCCTGCAAATGATTATTTAAATGGGTATGTTCAATTAAGTATGAACTGTATGATGTATTCAATAAGACCCAAACTTCACGACTCGATTTTCCCAATTTCAGGATTTCACGACTCGATTTTTCCCAATTTTGAGGTTTTCACGACTCAATTTTTCCCAATCGGACCGGTACGGGTACTTTTCCCAATTGGACAAGGAAAATCGCTGTGTCATGTTTTAATTTGTCAGTTTACTCTAGTATTTTAAATCGTAATCTTTTTCAAATAGATTAAAAATGTGTATATAACATTTCAAACATGTTTTCTAGAGCTCTGATCACTGAAATTTATTTGAATTAGTGTGCAGGTGTGTTTAACTGAAAAAATACTAGTTGAAACTCAATTGAATTAATCAACTGTTTTAATAATTAAATCAAATAAGTCTTTAAAACATAATAATGTAAGACACTCTTGAGAAAATATTTAAAGCAGTTTCTTTGTGTCAGCCTGAGGACATGCAGCAACAGATCGTGAGAGAAACTTTCCATCTGGTGTCCAAGAGAGATGATAATGTGTGCAACTTTCTTGAAGGAGGGACGTATGTATTATTCATCCTATCTGTGTACATAAGCATGATTACACATTTTAAAATAATATAATTAGAAGAAGGGGTTTTGTGGAGTTTTTAAGTGAGAAGATGATTTGATAAAGAGGAGGTGAATTTAGTTTCATTTTTAGCTTGGCTGTTTTCAGAGAAAACCCAAAGGTATTGTCATAGCCAGCTCGTCTTTCGGCGTCCGCCGTGCTAAAACCTTAACATTGGCTCTAAAATCATATTGCTTCCAATTAAAACTTTGAAACTTCATATGTAGATGCACCGTGATGAGTTCTACATACCCCATCTATTTTTGGGTCAAAAGGTTAAAGGTCAAGGTCACCCACAGCTGAGTATTGGCTCCCGTTATGCAGTGCTCTTGTACTAGTTAAAGCTTCAAATAGTAGCCAAGTGTTGAACAAAATTTTATCAGAATAGCAAGGTGATTGACCTGCCTTCTGTGTCTAAATAAAACCTCTGCAGAGGTCCATATTAGGGGTGCACATTACCCACACAATGAATCTAGACCAACACACTACCCACCATAATTACTCTTAGTTGTTGGACACTTATTTTTCTTTTTTTAGTGTCCAAAAGTTTACATACTCAAAAATATTCCAAAAATACAGTGTCTGGAAAATAGAGACACTGACAATCTACCTAATGCATTCGATGTTCCTTTATTCCTCTACATGTACATAGTGTCACCTATGAATGTTTGCTAATCAATGCCGCTTGTTACAATGGCTTATGCTCCTTAAAAATATCTTAAATTTTGTCAATTCATGTTTAGTTTTTCATCTTTTACATTTTGACTATTTTTTTTATTTATTTAATAAATATTATTTTTTATCATAAGTTTTATCTTAAATATAATTTTTATTTTTTCTATCCTGAATGGTTACTTGTTTCATCTTGCAATAAGTATTTAACTACAAACAAGCAACAAACTAAGCTGAAATTTCTTTCAATAATGATGTTGGCCATGTTGTTTTTTCACCTGATTACAAATGTATACACTTCCAATCTCTAGACTCAATTAGTGAAGTGAACTGTGTAAGAACCACTATAATTTGACACCCAACCAATTTTATGTATGAAAATTTGTATTTTATTACATTATAAGACAATATTATTTCTGTGTTTAAATAACAACTCTTTAGACATAAATAGAACTGTAGTTACCCCCTATGCCCCATTTTATATTAGAAAAATTGGAGTGCATACTTCTTGCTGCTTTACCAGGGTGCAGGATCTAGTGACGTTGTGGGGTTCACAATTGTAATCGATGTAAACACTCCGGTAAGTGGTGCTTTTTTCGCAAAACTTTTTAAAACAATTTTTCTAAAGAATTTCAACAAGTACATAAAAGACAATTTGCTTATGCTGCTTTTTACAATGTGAAATAAATCATAATTATTTTATTTAATAAGGCTGTGGTCTTGGCCAAAAATTCTATGTGTACAGCATTTATGAACAGGGTTATTCAGCACGCAATGTAAACTTTTGGCACCGATTTTAGACGTATTAAATACTTTATTCTTCAATCTTATAATATCGGCACAAAATACAAGAAAAATTGTCTTTTATGCATTAAAGATTTTTGCAAATGTATTTCAGTAACTTGAGATATTTGCAGATATAAAGTTATTTACAGTGTGTTAACATTCTGTCCAGCCTGTGTGTAAACCCCTGGAAACCCGGTTGATCCTGCACCCTATTTACTATCGGCTAAAGTTTACACCATGTGTAAAAGGTTGTTTTTTACTTGATTTGGGGAAAGGGCCTGGCCTTCCATTTTTGAGAAAAAATTTAGATAAAACTGACCAAGTATGCTTGAAATTTTGTTAAAAATGCATCATTTTAAAGACAGGGGAAGGGGCCTTTCTATTTGGGGAAGGGGTCTTTCAGTGTTCTCTGGAAGCACCAGCAGCCGGCGATTTTACCAGCTACTAACAATCTCTGTGCCGGCTACTTTTTCCCAAAAAATCAATTAAAAACAGTGCAAAAACCCGTTTCAGCTCTTAGTCACAGGCTACTTTGAAAATATAACTGGCTACTTAAATTTATATGGAGAACACTTGGTCTACATGTATATAAGGCCCTGCTTAAAAAGAAAAAAAACTTGTGTATGTATGAAAGTTCATGAAGTTCATTTGACTTTTTGACACAAATTTTCCTATAACAAAATGTCAAATGGGTGTCAATAATAGTGCTCCAAAATTAAGCTTAAGAAATTCTGAGCGTAAACCCCTGGAGATTCAGGTCATATATAAGCTCTGCGTCCTGCTTCCTTTTGTGATCTTAGATCTTTCCATATAATTTAACAATCATTCAATAAAAGTATCAAATATCTTGAAAGAACATTAAGTTATGTAACTACATGTACTGATTTTTGATTCTGAGTTGTGTTGTATTTCATAACATTTTTGTATTCATACCACCCAGGTTGATAGGAGGCTCAGACTTCAAGATCATATACAGGCATTACGCAACCTTGTACTTTGTGTTCTGTGTCGACTCCTCGGAAAGTGAACTAGGCATTCTGGACTTGATACAGGTTTGCTGATTTCTTCATTGCCAAAAAGGGCTATCGTTATCCATGAAAATCTTTAAAAGTTGGCTTATGAGAAAAAATGGATGAAAGTGATGCAAGGCTGATTAATTGCTTGAGTCAAATAGGACTTAAATTTATATGAGCACAGTGCTTTCCACAGGATTTTTTTCAGACGCCCCAGGGCCGTTGAGGGGGGGGGGGGGGTTATGGAAGGGCTGCATCCTACATACGTAAAAAAAATTAATTTGTAGAGTGAAATGACGTTATTTAGTGCATTATGAATCGTAAAGAAAAAACAGCAATTAAGTCATTGATAACTACATTTTTATGCTCCCCCAAAAAAAAATTTGGGGGGAGCATATAGTCGCCGCTTCGTCTGTCCGTCCTTCCGTCCGTGCACAATTTTTGTCCGGGCTATTTCTCAGCAACTAATTACTGGAATTCAATGAAACTTTATGGGAAGCTTCACTACCAAGAGGAGATGTGCATATTATCATCCGGTTCTTGTCGGATGTTTTTTCACAGAGTTATGGCCCTTTGAAATTTTCCATTAACTGTACATATAGTGCAATTCTTGTCTGGGCTATTTCTCAGCAACTAATGACTTGAATTCAATGAAACTTTATGGGAAGCTTCACTACCAAAAGGAGATGTGCATATTATCAGCCAGTTCTGGTCGGATGATTTTTCACAGAGTTATGGCCCTTTGAAATTTTCCAATAACTGTACATATAGTGCAATTCTTGTCCGGGCTATTTCACAGCTACTAATGACTGGAATTCAATGAAACTTTATGGGAAGCTTCACTACCAAGAGGAGATGTGCATATTATCAGCCGGTTCTCGTTGGATGATCTTTCACAGAGTTATGGCCCTTTGAAATTTTCCATTGTACATATAGTGCAATTTTTGTCCGAGCTATTTCCTAGTAACTTATTACGGGAATTCAATGAAACTTTATGGGAATCTTCACTACCAACAGGAGATGTGCATATTATCAGCCAGTTATGGTCGGATGATTTTTCACAGAGTTGTGGCCGTTTGAAATTTTCTATAAACTGTACATATAGCGCAATTCTTGTCCGGGCTATTTCTCCCCAACTACTGACTGGAATTCAATGAAGCTTTATGGGAAGCTTAACTACCTTGAGGAGATGCGCATGTTATTTGTGGGTTCTGGTTAGATGATATATTTAGAGAGTTATGGCCCTTTGAAATTTTTAAGTTGCTAAACCATCCATCGTATTATTTTGTCCAAAGTTATGCCCCTCAAGACGTTTCCTTTTATGTGAATATATAGTGCAATATTGTGACAAAAAAAACCTTTGGGGAGCATCACCCGTCTCCAACGGTTTCTTGTTACAATTTAGTTTTGGGATCGGGTCCGTTATACGGCCTTTTTTATGCTCCCCCCAAAATCTAGAGCATATAGTGGCCGCTTCGTCTGTCCGTCCGTGTGTCCGTCCGTCCATGCACAATTTTTGTCCGGGCTATTTCTCAGCAATTAATGACCGGAATTCAATGAAACTTTATGGGAAGCTTCACTACCAAGAGGAGATGTGCATATTATCAGCCGGTTCTGGTCGGATGAGTTTTCATAGAGTTATGGCCCTTTGAAATTTTCTATTAAAAAATTCTTGTCCCCCCAAACTACTGTGCCCTCAAGACGTTTCCTTTTATCTGAATATATAGTGCAATATTGTGACAAAAAAACCTTTGGGGAGCATCACCCGTCTCCGATGGTTTCTTGTTAAAAATTGTTTTAACCCTTTCCCGCATAGAAACGCATAATCAAGTCTTAATCGCGTCCTGAATGTATCGGTATCAACCATACTTTCTATCTATTACTGCATACTAACTACTTTTCCGGTCGCTACTCATTACCCAATAATCCCGTATATTCCAGTTTTAAAAGCAAATTCTGGTAAATATTTACGATAAAAGTGCTCAAGAATTTCAAGAAACACAAGCATTCGCTATTTTTGTTGAGTATCAAATAAATTGTGGCATATGTTACTATTTAAAGATGTGATGAAATAACGTCCAATCAGGGAGGTTTTTTTCCCAATGAACACGCGTAAATCGCCTGATGTGATGTTCCCGTTTTTATACAACACAAAATACTCCATGCGATGTTCTACATGTCTGCATAATTTTGCCCGCTTTTTATTGAAACAAAGGATAAAGCACTGTTTATTTGACGCTTGAATTTGTTAATGTCGTGTTAGCATTAAAATTTGGAAGCGTGTTTCGGATTACAAATTTTAAAATGCTCATTTGAGAATCGAATGAAACATTTACAGTCATGCGTAATTAATTCAATGATAACTTGTTAAAGTGCATTACGAGTCGAATAAATGTTTTGACCATAGTATGCATGAAATTCACAATATCCACAAGGATTACACCCGGTGGCCATTATCAGTCTTCTAAGTAGAGCCTAAGTAGGTGGCCGAGATTTAATGTTGAGGTGTACACCAAAGGGACTGATGAGTGTGTTAGATAACAAAGCCAACAAACTGCCATTACAAGCACACAAAATTAAGTCACTTGGCGTCTGCATCATCCATGATCTCACTGCAGGTATGACTGCCTACAGGTGTTGTCGCTCATTCAAAGCGTGAGCTCTCATTGGCCAATATCGATTTTCCATTACACCGACGATCCGCCTTTAGGCAGGCTTTAGGATGGTAAAGCGATACATGAAGTAATTGATAGAGGATCATAAATCGGCTCTCACAATTTATGGCGAAGTTGATATCGCTTTGATCTTAAGAATGCCTGGTTGCAGTTAATGAAAATTACACACTGATCAGAAAATTTCAAGCGCCTCGCGGACTCTGATTTCGAATTTCAAGCGCCCGGGCGAGGGACCGTTTAATGGCCTGTGGAAAGCACTGGAGCAATTTTCTTTCAGCCAAATGCAGGACTGATATTCAGGACCAATACCAATACAAGTTATTTTGTCATGCTTGCTTTTGAATCAGTGAATCCCAGATTGTCAGTCATTTCTCTACCAATGAATGACTCTTGGTGGAGACACTTGTCAATAAAAACTGGAAAAGTTCTTGCATCGTTAGAATGTTATATTTCCAAACTGCTTTCAGGTGTTTGTGGAGACGCTGGACAAGTGCTTTGAGAATGTCTGTGAGCTGGATCTCATCTTCCATGTTGACAAGGTAGATTGGTCACTGTGTGTACCTGGGCAGGTAGAGTGTTAGATTGTTCTTAGCCATTGGTGAGGCTAATCTCAAATGGCTTGCTTCATTCAGTTATCTGCATGATTCTTTAAGAATATGAGTCCCACTCTGTTAAAATTGGGTTTAACACATGTCTGCACAGGCTAGTCAGGGATCATGACTCTCTGCTTTAATAATAGTTTTCGTTAAAATAACTCTCTTCTTAACGAAAAATCCAGTTTAGGCGGAAAGTGTGGAAGTGTTGTCCTTGATTAGCCTGTGCAAACTGCACAGGGTCATTAGGGACAACACTTTACGCACATGAATTAAGCCCTGTTTTCCCATGGTAAGGCTCAAATTCAAATGTGTTTGTCACAATTTAAACAGTATGCCTGCAATTTGAAATGGTGCACTACACACATTCTGCCAAATTTGATCTTTTTAATATAAAAGTACTTATGTAATAGTTATGAGGCACATGTTTTTCATGATGACTGCCGTTCTAAAGGTCCACTACATCCTGGCTGAGCTGGTGATGGGGGGTATGGTGCTGGAGACAAACATGACAGAGATCATCACACGCATTGAGGAGCAGAACAAACTGGAGAAATCCGAGGTTTGTGGCCCGTCTGTACTCTACACTGGCATCATAAAGACAGCTGTCATGTTATATACTGTTGTCATGTTTAAATTTTTTAGCACTTCGCACTTTTTGTTTTTCAAGATAGGCCTCAAATTATTTATCTTGACTACCCTTACATATGACGGTTGTTGGCATATTAAGTTAATTGCAGTAATACTCAAAATCATTCTAGGTGGTGACCTGATCATTGGAAATGTGAAATTATTAGGTTTGATAATTTCAGTCTGGCTTGCTGCCAATTTTTGGAAACTATTTAAAGAAAACATACAAAAGCAGGTAAACAACTTCATTTTTTCAGTGTTTTATCCAGCTTTTTAAACAATCAAAGACAAATCATTTTTTATTTAAAAAGCAAAGGCCGATATCTAAAGCACTACATCCCCACAACAACTGTGTAATTAAACTAGGAATGCAAGAGGTTAACCAGTAAACCTACCGAAACGACCAGTTAACCGCTTGCATTTTCTGGAACAGGTTAATCTGGAGAAAAAAAATGATTATGTTTTTTTCATGGAATAGTTTGTACTCTTTTACTTTTTGTGCGTGACATTCTGCCAATTGACACATTTATCAAACTCGCAATAAAAATCAGTTGAGACATTGGACGGCTTATTTTGATGTTTTGTTAACCAATATCCAACACTGATTTCTCGCGAAAAGATTATTTAATGTATAATGAACATCAAAAGATAATCATTCAGCTGCAGACGCTAAAATGCAAACAACAAAAAATGCAATTATCGAATAAGACAAGATGCAGATTCGTTGAACACTCTTGACCCTCTTTACGTCGAACTGAAAGGGAAAACACATCAACACACCATTTTGTGAGCAACATGATGCAAACATAATATAAGCGCCCCAACCAAAAATAATTTAATGACATGTTAAAATTAACATTGTGTAGTTCTTTAATTTTGTACTCCTATGCATTTACGTAGGAAAAATAAATACAAAATATTGCGTACATTTACAAAATTATTAGAATAAATTGTAATATACATATTTATTACGAAACTGGAATGTTATCAACGCAAGTGATTTCAAATTTGAAATTATTTTCCTTTCTATAGAGCGGTTTGAGCGGTATGACATTTTTTACGTACAGTTTAACTACTTAAGGCAATTTGGTTAAACGATTAATAACCGGTTACGGCAACAGGTTAACCGGTTGATGATTTTTGTAATCTCTTGCAACCATAAATTAAACACAAGATATAATTATGCTAAATCAAATTTTGCAAATTGTTGTAAATTCATTGTAAATAATTTATTTAAGTTCTTTTGTGATGTTTTTATATGTTGCAATGTTGCATCTATTTGTTTTTAACCTCACCTTAGCACAATGTGCGCCTTTTGTGATGGCCTTTTGTCCTTCGTCTGTCCTGCGTTGTCGTCGTGTGGCACCAACATTTGCTTTATGAACCATCTATTTATTGTACAATCTTCATGAAATTTGGTCAGAAGATTTATGCAAATTATATCTTGGATGAGTTTGAAAATGATTCCAGTCCGTTGAAAAACATGGCCAGCAGGGGACAGGGCATTTTTTTCTTTTATGGCTATAGTTAAACCTTGTTAGCATTCTTGAGGTCACATTTATTGTCTGATCTTCATGGAACTTGGTCAGAAGTTTTGTCCCAATTATATCTTGGACGAGTTAGAAAAAGGTTCCAGTTGCTTGAAAAACATGCCCGCAAGGGGGCGGGGCATTTTTCCTAATATAACTATTGTAAAACCTTGTTAACACTCTAGAGGCCGCATTTATTGTCCGATCTTCATGAAACTTGGTCAGAAGATTTGTCCTATCAATATCTTGGACAAGGTCGAAATGGTTCCTGTTTGTTGAAAATAATGGCCACCAGGGGGCTGGGCATTTTCCTTATGTGGCTATAGTAAAAACTTGTTAACACTCGAAAAGTCACATTTATTGTCCTTTCTTCATGAAACTTGGTCAGAACATTTGTTTTAATGATATCTTGGATGAGTTCAAAAATGGTTCTGGTCTGTTGAAAAACATGACCACAAGTGGGCCATTTATAGTTCTCTCTTCATGAAACTTGGCCAGTACAATTGTTCTAATGATATGTTGGGCTGCACAGAACAGGTCTGTTCCTTTTATCTCAGGTGAGTGACTTTGAGACTTTCAAGCCCTCTTGTTGATTTTAAGCTCGGCGTTTTCGGAGAAAACCCGAGGTATTGTCATAACCAGCTCGTCGTCCGGCATCTGCCGTTCGCGTTGTGCTAAAACCATGACATTTTGCTCTAAAATAAAAGTGCTTCCAACTACAACTTTGAAACTTCATATGTAGATGCACCTTGATGAGTTCTATACGCCACACCCATTTTGGGGTCACTAGGTCAAAGGTCAAGGTCACTGTGACCTCTAAAAAAAATAAAAAATCTGACAAGCTTTCATTTATTCAAAACTGCACCCGCAGCCGATCGTTGGCACCGGTTATGCGATGTTCTTGTTATTTCATAAATTTTAAGCTCACCTGAGCACAATGTGCTCATGGTGGGCTTTTTGATGGCCTTTTGTCCATAGTGCGATGAGCGTTGTGCGGCGTCAACATTTGCCTTGTTAACACTCTAGAGGCCACATTTGTTGTTAGATCTTGATGAATCTTGGTCAAAAGATTTGTCCCAATAATATGTTGGATGAGTTCGAAAATGGTTCAGGTTGCTTAAAAAACATGGCCGTCAGGGGGGGCTGGGCATTTTTCCTTATATGGCTATAGTAAAACACTCTTTAAGGACAATATATTGTCCAATAATCATGAAAATTGGTAAGAACATTTGTTTTAATGATATCTTGGACGAGTTTGAAAATAGTTCCGGTCTGTTGAAAAACATTGCCGCCAGGGGGCCGGGAAGTTATCCTTATATGGCTATAGTTAAACCCTGTTAGCACTCTAAAAGTTACATTTAAAGTTCACTCTTTATGAGCATTTGTTCTAATGATATCTTGGGCTGCACAGAACAGGTCAGTTCCTTTGTATCTCATGTGAGCGAAGTTGGGCCTCTAAAGCCCTCTTGTTTTGCAATGCTGCATTTTACTCCAATTATCTTTAATTTAATATTATTAAATCCTGGTTATTTTTAGAAATAATAAATATTACCCTAAATACCATTAAGAATCAAAATAACTGAGTGAAGAAACTTGTTTTTTGTCAATGATAATTTTTTTTATCATAGAAAGCAAAGCTTGATGGAACACCTGTTTTAATTCAGACTTATGTAAGTGAATCAGTTATAACTGTATTGCATTCTTTCTTGAAGACATCTTGCTCATTATAATGTTATATGGCTGTATCAAGATCTTTCTGTGCTGGATTGTGTCTCTGATAACAAAAATTTCTTAAAAAAGAGATTTTTTTTTATTGTTGGTTTTGTGTTAAACTTTAATTTACTGGTTAATATAAGTTAATTAAAAAATATTTTAGGTGATAAACCTTTAGTTTTTTCTATGTTGGATATTTAAGTGAATACGATGATAATTACTATTAATTTTAATTGTACATGTATAAATATAACTTGAATCTTTGCCTTTGAAATAGTGCATTGATATTCTCTGCTTTCGGAATATTGGAATGGAAGTCCTGATTCAAAGCTGCTAGTATACTGAGCCTTGTTCTTGGTAAACTGGGCTGAATGCATATGTGTTACGTGTCATCCCAGATTAGCCTGTGCAGTGCAGTTTCTATTTTTATGAAAGTTTTTCTTTGAAGAAAATCTCTTTTAAATAAAAACTAAGTTAAGGTGGAAACAATTGTCCATGATTAGCCTGTGCAGACTGCACGAGCTAATTTGGGAGGACACTTTGAGCATGTGCATTTGTACAAGTTTAGCCACAATGCAGCCCATATGTTCTTCTGGACACTGGCCATCCCAACATTTATGATTCTGCACCTTTTGATAACATAGTATGATTTCTGAAACTCTTAATTGATTACAATTAATAAGCCATTAACATGCCCACAACAAGTTCATAATTAATTATTTGAAATATAAAAGT